>NW_027476618.1:0-171316 GCF_051020955.1 Megalopta genalis
GCTTAATCATGTGTTTTGCAATGATTTGATGCTAACTCATTTGTTTCCCCTCCATTTGAAGCTATATCACTGATATCGCAAGCATCTGATGTTAAATCATTTGTTCCGCATGTATTTGAAGCTAAACCTTCTACATCGCATTGATTTGAAGCTAAATCATGTGTTTTGCTTGGATTTGAAGCTAAACCTTCTAGATAGCATTTATTTGAAGCTTAATCATGTGTTTTGCATGGATTTGAGGCTAACTCATTTGTTTCCCATCCATTTGAAGCTATATCACTTATATCGCAAGTATCTGATGTTAAATCATTTGTTCCGCATGGATTTGAAGCTAAACCTTCTACATCGCATTGATTTGAAGCTAAATCATGTGTTTCGCTTGGATTTGAAGCTAAACCTTCTACATAGCATTGATTTGAAACCTAATCATGTGTTTTGCATGGATTTGAAGCTAACTCATTTGTTTCCCTTCCATTTGAAACTATATCACTTATATCGCAAGTATCTGATTTTAAATCATTTGTTCCGCATGGATTTGAAGCTAAACCTTCTACATCGCATTGATTTGAAGCTAAATCATGTGTTTCGCTTGGATATGAAGCTAACTCGTTGGTTTCGCATGCTGTTGAAGCTATATCACCTATATCCCAAGTGTTTGAAGCTCAATCATTTGCTTCGCATGGATTTGAAGCTAATCCTTCTACACCGCATTGATTTGAAACAAAAATCAGGTGTTTCGCATGGATTTGAAGCTAAACCTTCTATTTCGCATTGATTTGATGCTGAATCATGTGTATCGTATGGAATTTTGAAGCTAACTTGTTTTTCTTCGTCTGCATTTGAAGCTATATCACATATATCCCAAGTGTTTGAAGCTAAATAATTTGTTTCGCACGAATTTGAAGCTAATCCATGTGTTGCGCATGAATTTTAAGCTAAATCATGTGTTTCTAATGGAATTGAAGCTAACTGGTTTGTTTTGCCTGCATTTGACGCTATATCACCTGTATCGCAAGTATTGAAGAATAATCATTTTTTTCGCACGGATTTGAGGCGATCTCGTTTATTTCGCCTGCAGTTGAATCTATATCACTTATATCGCAACTATCTGATGTTAAATCATTTGTTCCGCATGGATTTGAAGCTAAATCATGTGTTTCGCTTGGATATGAAGCTAACTCGTTTGATTCTTCTCCATTTGAAGCTATAGCACTTATATCCCAAGTGTTTGAAGCTAAATCATTCGTTTTGCATGGATTTGAAGCTAAACCTTCTACATCGCATTGAATTGAAGCTAAATCATGTGTTTCGCTTGGATTTGAAGCAAAACCATCTACATACCCTTGATTTGAAACTTAATCATGTGTTTTGCATGGATATGATGCTAACTCATTTTTTTCCTCTCCATTTGAAGCTATATCACTGATATCGCAAGCATCTGATGTTAAATCATTTGTTCCGCATGTATTTGAAGCTAAACCTTCTACATCGCATTGATTTGAATCTAAATCATGTGTTTTGCTTGGATTTGAAGCTAAACCTTCTAGATAGCATTTATTTGAAGCTTAATCATGTGTTTTGCATGGATTTGAGGCTAACTCATTTGTTTCCCATCCATTTGAAGCTATATCACTTATATCGCAAGTATCTGATGTTAAATCATTTGTTCCGCATGGATTTGAAGCTAAACCTTCTACATCGCATTGATTTGAAGCTAAATCATGTGTTTCGCTTGGATTTGAAGCTAAACCTTCTACATAGCATTGATTTGAAACCTAATCATGTGTTTTGCATGGATTTGAAGCTAACTCATTTGTTTCCCCTCCATTTGAAGCTATATCACTTATATCGCAAGTATCTGATGTTAAATCGTTTGTTCCGCATGGATTTGAAGCTAAACCTTCTACATCGCACTGATTTGAAGCTAAATCATCTGTTTCGCTAGGATTTGAAGCTAAACCTTCTACATAGCATTGATTTGAAGCTTAATCATGTGTTTTGCATGGATTTGAAGCTGACTCATTTGTTTCCACTCCATTTGAAGCTATATCACTTATATCGCAAGTATCTGATGTTAAATCACTTGTTCCGCATGGATTTGAAGCTAAACCTTCTAGATCGCATTGATTTGAAGCTAAATTATGTGTTTCGCTTGGATTTGAAGCTAATCCTTCTACATAGCATTAATTTGAAGCTTAATCATGTGTTTTGCATGGATTTGAAGTTAACTCATTTGTTTCCCCTCCATTTGAAGCTATATCACTTATATCACAAGTGTTTGAAGCTAAATCATTTGTTTCGCACGAATTTGAAGCTAAACCTTCTACATCGCATTGATTTGCAGCTAAATCATATGTTTCGCATGGAATTGAAGCTAACTCGTTTGTTTCGCCTGCATTTGAAGCTATATCACTGATATCGCAAGCATCTGATGTTAAATCATTTGTTCCGCATGTATTTGAAGCTAAACCTTCTACATCGCATTGATTTGAAGCTAAATCATGTGTTTCGCTTGGATTTGAAGCTAAATCTTCTACATAGCATTGATTTGGAGCTTAATCATGTGTTTTGCATGGATTTGAAGCTGACTCATTTGTTTCCCCTCCATTTGAAGCTATATCACTGATATCGCAAGCATCTGATGTTAAATCATTTGTTCCGCATGTATTTGAAGCTAAACCTTCTACATCGCATTGATTTGAAGCTAAATCATGTGTTTTGCTTGGATTTGAAGCTAAAACTTCTACATAGCATTTATTTGAAGCTTAATCATGTGTTTTGCATGGATTTGAGGCTAACTCATTTGTTTCCCATCCATTTGAAGCTATATCACTTATATCGCAAGTATCTGATGTTAAATCATTTGTTCCGCATGGATTTGAAGCTAAACCTTCTACATCGCATTGATTTGAAGCTAAATCATGTGTTTCGCTTGGATTTGAAGCTAAACCTTCTACATAGCATTGATTTGAAACCTAATCATGTATTTTGCATGGATTTGAAGCTAACTCATTTGTTTCCCTTCCATTTGAAACTATATCACTTATATCGCAAGTATCTGATTTTAAATCATTTGTTCCGCATGGATTTGAAGCTAAACCTTCTACATCGCATTGATTTGAAGCTAAATCATGTGTTTCGCTTGGATATGAAGCTAACTCGTTTGATTCTTCTCCATTTGAAGCTATATCACTTATATCCCAAGTGTTTGAAGCTAAATCATTCGTTTTGCATGGATTTGAAGCTAAACCTTCTACATCGCATTGAATTGAAGCTAAATCATGTGTTTCGCTTGGATTTGAAGCAAAACCATCTACATACCCTTGATTTGAAACTTAATCATGTGTTTTGCATGGATATGATGCTAACTCATTTGTTTCCTCTCCATTTGAAGCTATATCACTGATATCGCAAGCATCTGATGTTAAATCATTTGTTCCGCATGTATTTGAAGCTAAACCTTCTACATCGCATTGATTTGAAGCTAAATCATGTGTTTTGCTTGGATTTGAAGCTAAACCTTCTAGATAGCATTTATTTGAAGCTTAATCATGTGTTTTGCATGGATTTGAGGCTAACTCATTTGTTTCCCATCCATTTGAAGCTATATCACTTATATCGCAAGTATCTGATGTTAAATCATTTGTTCCGCATGGATTTGAAGCTAAACCTTCTACATCGCATTGATTTGAAGCTAAATCATGTGTTTCGCTTGGATTTGAAGCTAAACCTTCTACATAGCATTGATTTGAAACCTAATCATGTGTTTCGCTTGGATTTGAAGCAAAACCTTCTACATATCCTTGATTTGAAGCTTAATCATGTGTTTTGCATGGATTTGATGCTAACTCATTTGTTTCCCCTCCATTTGAAGCTATATCACTGATATCGCAAGCATCTGATGTTAAATCATTTGTTCCGCATGTATTTGAAGCTAAACCTTCTACATCGCATTGATTTGAAGCTAAATCATGTGTTTTGCTTGGATTTGAAGCTAAACCTTCTAGATAGCATTTATTTGAAGCTTAATCATGTGTTTTGCATGGATTTGAGGCTAACTCATTTGTTTCCCATCCATTTGAAGCTATATCACTTATATCGCAAGTATCTGATGTTAAATCATTTGTTCCGCATGGATTTGAAGCTAAACCTTCTACATCGCATTGATTTGAAGCTAAATCATGTGTTTCGCTTGGATTTGAAGCTAAACCTTCTACATAGCATTGATTTGAAACCTAATCATGTGTTTTGCATGGATTTGAAGCTAACTCATTTGTTTCCCTTCCATTTGAAACTATATCACTTATATCGCAAGTATCTGATTTTAAATCATTTGTTCCGCATGGATTTGAAGCTAAACCTTCTACATCGCATTGATTTGAAGCTAAATCATGTGTTTCGCTTGGATATGAAGCTAACTCGTTGGTTTCGCATGCTGTTGAAGCTATATCACCTATATCCCAAGTGTTTGAAGCTCAATCATTTGCTTCGCATGGATTTGAAGCTAATCCTTCTACATCGCATTGATTTGAAACAAAAATCAGGTGTTTCGCATGGATTTGAAGCTAAACCTTCTATTTCGCATTGATTTGATGCTGAATCATGTGTATCGTATGGAATTTTGAAGCTAACTTGTTTTTCTTCGTCTGCATTTGAAGCTATATCACATATATCCCAAGTGTTTGAAGCTAAATAATTTGTTTCGCACGAATTTGAAGCTAATCCATGTGTTGCGCATGAATTTTAAGCTAAATCATGTGTTTCTAATGGAATTGAAGCTAACTGGTTTGTTTTGCCTGCATTTGACGCTATATCACCTGTATCGCAAGTATTGAAGAATAATCATTTTTTTCGCACGGATTTGAGGCGATCTCGTTTATTTCGCCTGCAGTTGAATCTATATCACTTATATCGCAACTATCTGATGTTAAATCATTTGTTCCGCATGGATTTGAAGCTAAATCATGTGTTTCGCTTGGATATGAAGCTAACTCGTTTGATTCTTCTCCATTTGAAGCTATATCACTTATATCCCAAGTGTTTGAAGCTAAATCATTCGTTTTGCATGGATTTGAAGCTAAACCTTCTACATCGCATTGAATTGAAGCTAAATCATGTGTTTCGCTTGGATTTGAAGCAAAACCATCTACATACCCTTGATTTGAAACTTAATCATGTGTTTTGCATGGATATGATGCTAACTCATTTTTTTCCTCTCCATTTGAAGCTATATCACTGATATCGCAAGCATCTGATGTTAAATCATTTGTTCCGCATGTATTTGAAGCTAAACCTTCTACATCGCATTGATTTGAAGCTAAATCATGTGTTTTGCTTGGATTTGAAGCTAAACCTTCTAGATAGCATTTATTTGAAGCTTAATCATGTGTTTTGCATGGATTTGAGGCTAACTCATTTGTTTCCCATCCATTTGAAGCTATATCACTTATATCGCAAGTATCTGATGTTAAATCATTTGTTCCGCATGGATTTGAAGCTAAACCTTCTACATCGCATTGATTTGAAGCTAAATCATGTGTTTCGCTTGGATTTGAAGCTAAACCTTCTACATAGCATTGATTTGAAACCTAATCATGTGTTTTGCATGGATTTGAAGCTAACTCATTTGTTTCCCCTCCATTTGAAGCTATATCACTTATATCGCAAGTATCTGATGTTAAATCGTTTGTTCCGCATGGATTTGAAGCTAAACCTTCTACATCGCACTGATTTGAAGCTAAATCATCTGTTTCGCTAGGATTTGAAGCTAAACCTTCTACATAGCATTGATTTGAAGCTTAATCATGTGTTTTGCATGGATTTGAAGCTGACTCATTTGTTTCCACTCCATTTGAAGCTATATCACTTATATCGCAAGTATCTGATGTTAAATCACTTGTTCCGCATGGATTTGAAGCTAAACCTTCTAGATCGCATTGATTTGAAGCAAAATTATGTGTTTCGCTTGGATTTGAAGCTAAATCTTCTACATAGCATTGATTTGGAGCTTAATCATGTGTTTTGCATGGATTTGAAGCTGACTCATTTGTTTCCCCTCCATTTGAAGCTATATCACTGATATCGCAAGTATTTGATGTTAAATCATTTGTTTCGCAGGGATTTGAAGCTAAACCTTCTACATCGCATTGATTTGAAACTAAATCATGTGTTTCGCATGGAGTTGAAGCTAGCTCGTTTGTTTCGTCTGCAATTGAAGCTATATCACTTATATCCCAAGTGTTTGAAGCTAAATAATTTGTGTCGCATGGATTTGAAGCTAAACCTTCTACATCGCATTGATTTGAAGCTAAATCATGTGCTTCGCTTGGATTTGAAGCTAAACCTTCTACATAGCATTGATTTGAACCTTAATCATGTGTTTTGCATGGATTTGAAGCTAACTCATTTGTTTCCCCTCCATTTGAAGCTATATCACTTATATCGCAAGTATCTGATGTTAAATCGTTTGTTCCGCATGGATTTGAAGCTAAACCTTCTACATCGCATTGATTTGAAGCTAAATGATCTGTTTCGCTAGGATTTGAAGCTATACCTTCTACATAGCATTGTTTTGAAGCTTAATCATGTGTTTTGCATGGATTTGAAGTTAACTCATTTGTTTCCCCTCCATTTGAAGTTATATCACTGATATCGCTTGTATTTGATGTTAAATCATTTGTTTCGCAGGGATTTGAAGCTAAACCTTCTACATCGCATTGATTTGAAGCTAAATTGTCTGTTTCGCTAGGATTTGAAGCTAAACCTTCTACATCGCATTGATTTGCAGCTAAATCATATGTTTCGCATGGAATTGAAGCTAACTCGTTTGTTTCGCCTGCATTTGAAGCTATATCGCTGATATCGCAAGTATCTGATGTTAAATCATTTGTTCCGCATGTATTTGAAGCTAAACCTTCTACATCGCATTGATTTGAAGCTAAATCATGTGTTTCGCATGGATTTGAAGCTAAACCTTCTGCATCTCATTGATTTGAAGCTAAATCATGTGTTTCGCTTGGATTTGAAGCTAATCCTTCTATTTCGCATTGATTTGAAGCTAAATCATGTGTATCGTATGGATTTTGATGCTAACTCGTTTGATTCGTCTGCGTTTGAAGCTATATCACTTATATCGCAAGTATCTGAAGCTAAATCGTTTGTGTCGCATGGATTTGAAGCGAAACCTTCTACATCGCATTGATTTGATGCTACATCATGTGTTTTGCATGGATTTGAAGCTAACTCGTTTGTTGCGCATGCAGTTGAAGCTATATCACCTATATCCCAAGTGTTCGAAGCTCAAACTATTGTATCGCATGGATTCGAAGCTAAACCTACTACATCACATTGATTTGCAGCTAAATCATGTGTTTCGCTTGGATTTGAAGCTAAACCTTCTATTTCGCATGGATTTGAAGCAAACCTTACTACATCGCATTGATTTGAAGCTAAATCATGTGTTTCGCTTGAATTTGAAGCTAAACCTTCTGCATCGCATTGATTTGAAGCTTAATCATGTGTTTAGCATTTGAAACTAACTCGTTTGTTTCGTCTGCATTTGAAGCTATATCACTTATATCCCAAGTGTTAGAAGCTAAATCATTTGTTTCGCATGGATTTGAAGCTAAACCTTCGACATCGCATTCATTTGAAGCAAAATCATGTGTTTCGCTTGAATTTGAAGCTTATCCTTCTGCATCGCATTGATTTGATGCTTAATCATGTGTTTAGCATGCATTTGAAACTAACTCGTTTGTTGCCCAT
The DNA here is from genome assembly GCF_051020955.1 of Megalopta genalis. NCBI lineage: Eukaryota > Metazoa > Arthropoda > Insecta > Hymenoptera > Halictidae > Megalopta > Megalopta genalis. The sequence goes on from NW_027476618.1 coordinate 7,765, forward strand.
GCATTTGAAGCTATATCACTTATATCGCAATTATCTGATGCTAAATCATTTGTTTCCCATGGATTTGAAGCTAAAACTTCAACATCGCATAGATTTGAAACTAACTCGTTTGATTCGTCTGCATTTGAAGCTATATCACATTCATTTGAAGCTAAACCTTATACATCACATTGATTTGAAGCTAAATCATGTGTTTCGCATGGATTTGAAGCTAAGCCTTCTATTTCGCAATGATTTGAAGATAAATCGTTTGTTTCGCATGGATTTTTGACCTAACTCGTTTGATTCGTCTGCATTTGAAGCTATATCACTTATATCTCAAGTGTTTGAAGCTAAATAATTTGTTTCGCATGGATTTGAAGCTAAACCTTCTGCATCGCATTGATTTGAAGCTTAATCATGTGTTTCGAATGGATTTGAAGCTAACTCGTTTGTTTCGTCTGCATTTGAAGCTATATCACTTATATCACGAGTATTTGAATCTAAATCATTTGTTTCGCATGGATTTGTAGCTCAACCTTCCACATCGCATTGATTTGAAGCTAAATCATATGTTTCGCATGGATTTGAGGCTAATCCTTCTACATCGCATTGATTTGAAGCTAAATCATGTGTTTCGCATTTATTTGAAGCTAACTCGTTTGTTTCGTCTGCATTTGAAGCTATATCACTTATATCACGAGTATTTGAATCTAAATCATTTGTTTCTCATGGATTTGAAGCTAAGCCTTCTACCTCGCATTGATTTGAGGCTAAATCGTGTGTTTCGCATGGAGTTGAAGCTAGCTCGTTTGTTTCGTCTGCAATTGAAACTATATCACTTACATCGCAAGTATCTGAAGCTAGATCAATTGTTTCGCATGTATTTGCAACTAAGCCTTCTACTTCGCATTGATTGTAAGATAAATCATTCGTTTCGCATGGATTTTTGAGCTAACTCGATTGATTCGTCTGCATTTGAAGCTATATCACTTATATCCCAAATGTTTGAAGCTAAATAATTTGTTTCGCATGGATTTGAAGCTAAACCTTCTACATGGCATTGATTTGAAGCTGAAGCATGTGTTTTGCATGTATTTGAAGCTAACTCGTTTGTTTCGCCTGCATTTGATGGTATATCACTTATATCACAGGTATCTGATGCTAAATCATTTGTATCGCATGGATTTGAAGCAAAACCTTCTACATCGCATTGATTTGATGCTACATCATGTGTTTCGCATGGATTTGAAGCTAACTCGTTTGTTTCGTCTGCATTTTAAGCTATATCGCTGATATCGCAAGCATCTGATGTTAAATCATTTGTTCCGCATGTATTTGAAGCTAAACCTTCTACATCGCATTGATTTGAAGCTAAATCATGTGTTTCGCATGGATTTGAAGCTAAACCTTCTGCATCTCATTGATTTGAAGCTAAATCATGTGTTTCGCTTGGATTTGAAGCTAATCCTTCTATTTCGCATTGATTTGAAGCTAAATCATGTGTATCGTATGGATTTTGATGCTAACTCGTTTGATTCGTCTGCGTTTGAAGCTATATCACTTATATCGCAAGTATCTGAAGCTAAATCGTTTGTGTCGCATGGATTTGAAGCGAAACCTTCTACATCGCATTGATTTGATGCTACATCATGTGTTTTGCATGGATTTGAAGCTAACTCGTTTGTTGCGCATGCAGTTGAAGCTATATCACCTATATCCCAAGTGTTCGAAGCTCAAACTATTGTATCGCATGGATTCGAAGCTAAACCTACTACATCATATTGATTTGCAGCTAAATCATGTGTTTCGCTTGGATTTGAAGCTAAACCTTCTATTTCGCATGGATTTGAAGCAAACCTTACTACATCGCATTGATTTGAAGCTAAATCATGTGTTTCGCTTGAATTTGAAGCTAAACCTTCTGCATCGCATTGATTTGAAGCTTAATCATGTGTTTAGCATTTGAAACTAACTCGTTTGTTTCGTCTGCATTTGAAGCTATATCACTTATATCCCAAGTGTTAGAAGCTAAATCATTTGTTTCGCATGGATTTGAAGCTAAACCTTCGACATCGCATTCATTTGAAGCAAAATCATGTGTTTCGCTTGAATTTGAAGCTTATCCTTCTGCATCGCATTGATTTGATGCTTAATCATGTGTTTAGCATGCATTTGAAACTAACTCGTTTGTTGCCCATGCATTTGAAGCTATATCACTTATATCGCAATTATCTGATGCTAAATCATTTGTTTCCCATGGATTTGAAGCTAAAACTTCAACATCGCATAGATTTGAAACTAACTCGTTTGATTCGTCTGCATTTGAAGCTATATCACATTCATTTGAAGCTAAACCTTATACATCACATTGATTTGAAGCTAAATCATGTGTTTCGCATGGATTTGAAGCTAAGCATTCTATTTCGCAATGATTTGAAGATAAATCGTTTGTTTCGCATGGATTTTTGACCTAACTCGTTTGATTCGTCTGAATTTGAAGCTATATCACTTATATCTCAAGTGTTTGAAGCTAAATAATTTGTTTCGCATGGATTTGAAGCTAAACCTTCTGCATCGCATTGATTTGAAGCTTAATCATGTGTTTCGAATGGATTTGAAGCTAACTCGTTTGTTTCGTCTGCATTTGAAGCTATATCACTTATATCACGAGTATTTGAATCTAAATCATTTGTTTCGCATGGATTTGTAGCTCAACCTTCCACATCGCATTGATTTGAAGCTAAATCATATGTTTCGCATGGATTTGAGGCTAATCCTTCTACATCGCATTGATTTGAAGCTAAATCATGTGTTTCGCATTTATTTGAAGCTAACTCGTTTGTTTCGTCTGCATTTGAAGCTATATCACTTATATCACGAGTATTTGAATCTAAATCATTTGTTTCTCATGGATTTGAAGCTAAGCCTTCTACCTCGCATTGATTTGAGGCTAAATCGTGTGTTTCGCATGGAGTTGAAGCTAGCTCGTTTGTTTCGTCTGCAATTGAAACTATATCACTTACATCGCAAGTATCTGAAGCTAGATCAATTGTTTCGCATGTATTTGCAACTAAGCCTTCTACTTCGCATTGATTGTAAGATAAATCATTCGTTTCGCATGGATTTTTGAGCTAACTCGATTGATTCGTCTGCATTTGAAGCTATATCACTTATATCCCAAATGTTTGAAGCTAAATAATTTGTTTCGCATGGATTTGAAGCTAAACCTTCTACATGGCATTGATTTGAAGCTGAAGCATGTGTTTTGCATGTATTTGAAGCTAACTCGTTTGTTTCGCCTGCATTTGATGGTATATCACTTATATCACAGGTATCTGATGCTAAATCATTTGTATCGCATGGATTTGAAGCAAAACCTTCTACATCGCATTGATTTGATGCTACATCATGTGTTTCGCATGGATTTGAAGCTAACTCGTTTGTTTCGTCTGCATTTTAAGCTATATCACTTATATAGCTGGTATCTGAAGCTTAATTTTTTTTCGCATGGATTTGAAGCTAAGCCTTCTACATCGCATTGATTAGAAGCTAAATCATGTGTTTCGCTTGGATTTGAAGCTAACTCATTTGTTTCCCCTCCATTTGAAGCTATATCACTTATATCGCAAGTATCTGATGTTAAATCGTTTGTTCCGCGTGGATTTGAAGCTAAACCTTCTACATCGCATTGATTTGAAGCTAAATCATGTGTTTCGCTTGGATTTGAAGCTAAACCTTCTACATAGCATTGATTTGAAGCTTAATCATGTGTTTTGCATGGATTTGAAGCTGACTCATTTGTTTCCACTCCATTTGAAGCTATATCACTTATATCGCAAGTATCTGATGTTAAATCACTTGTTCCGCATGGATTTGAAGCTAAACCATCTACATCGCATTGATTTGAAACTAAATCATGTGTTTCGCATGGAGTTGAAGCTAGCTCGTTTGTTTCGTCTGCAATTGAAGCTATATCACTTATATCCCAAGTGTTTGAAGCTAAATAATTTGTTTCGCATGGATTTGAAGCTAAACCTTCTGCATCTTATTGATTTGAAGCTAATTCATTTGTTTCGCTTGGATTTGAAGCTAATCCTTCTATTTCGCATTGATTTGAAGCTAAATCATGTGTATCGTATGGATTTTGATGATAACTCGTTTGATTCGTCTGCGTTTGAAGCTATATCACTTATATCGCAAGTATCTGAAGCTAAATCGTTTGTGTCGCATGGATTTGAAGCTAAACCTTCTACATAGCATTGATTTGAAGCTTAATCACGTGTTTTGCATGGATTTGAGGCTAACTCATTTGTTTCCCCTCCATTTGAAACTATATTACTTATATCGCAAGTATCTGATGTTAAATCATTTGTTCCGCATGGATTTGAAGCTAAATCATGTGTTTCGCTTGGATATGAAGCTAACTCGTTTGATTCTTCTCCATTTGAAGCTATATCACTTATATCCCAAGTGTTTGAAGCTAAATCATTCGTTTTGCATGGATTTGAAGCTAAACCTTCTACATCGCATTGAATTGAAGCTAAATCATGTGTTTCGCTTGGATTTGAAGCAAAACCATCTACATACCCTTGATTTGAAACTTAATCATGTGTTTTGCATGGATATGATGCTAACTCATTTTTTTCCTCTCCATTTGAAGCTATATCACTGATATCGCAAGCATCTGATGTTAAATCATTTGTTCCGCATGTATTTGAAGCTAAACCTTCTACATCGCATTGATTTGAAGCTAAATCATGTGTTTTGCTTGGATTTGAAGCTAAACCTTCTAGATAGCATTTACTTGAAGCTTAATCATGTGTTTTGCATGGATTTGAGGCTAACTCATTTGTTTCCCATCCATTTGAAGCTATATCACTTATATCGCAAGTATCTGATGTTAAATCATTTGTTCCGCATGGATTTGAAGCTAAACCTTCTACATCGCATTGATTTGAAGCTAAATCATGTGTTTCGCTTGGATTTGAAGCTAAACCTTCTACATAGCATTGATTTGAAACCTAATCATGTGTTTTGCATGGATTTGAAGCTAACTCATTTGTTTCCCCTCCATTTGAAGCTATATCACTTATATCGCAAGTATCTGATGTTAAATCGTTTGTTCCGCATGGATTTGAAGCTAAACCTTCTACATCGCACTGATTTGAAGCTAAATCATCTGTTTCGCTAGGATTTGAAGCTAAACCTTCTACATAGCATTGATTTGAAGCTTAATCATGTGTTTTGCATGGATTTGAAGCTGACTCATTTGTTTCCACTCCATTTGAAGCTATATCACTTATATCGCAAGTATCTGATGTTAAATCACTTGTTCCGCATGGATTTGAAGCTAAACCTTCTAGATCGCATTGATTTGAAGCTAAATTATGTGTTTCGCTTGGATTTGAAGCTAATCCTTCTACATAGCATTAATTTGAAGCTTAATCATGTGTTTTGCATGGATTTGAAGTTAACTCATTTGTTTCCCCTCCATTTGAAGCTATATCACTTATATCACAAGTGTTTGAAGCTAAATCATTTGTTTCGCACGAATTTGAAGCTAAACCTTCTACATCGCATTGATTTGCAGCTAAATCATATGTTTCGCATGGAATTGAAGCTAACTCGTTTGTTTCGCCTGCATTTGAAGCTATATCACTGATATCGCAAGCATCTGATGTTAAATCATTTGTTCCGCATGTATTTGAAGCTAAACCTTCTACATCGCATTGATTTGAAGCTAAATCATGTGTTTCGCTTGGATTTGAAGCTAAATCTTCTACATAGCATTGATTTGGAGCTTAATCATGTGTTTTGCATGGATTTGAAGCTGACTCATTTGTTTCCCCTCCATTTGAAGCTATATCACTGATATCGCAAGTATTTGATGTTAAATCATTTGTTTCGCAGGGATTTGAAGCTAAACCTTCTACATCGCATTGATTTGAAACTAAATCATGTGTTTCGCATGGAGTTGAAGCTAGCTCGTTTGTTTCGTCTGCAATTGAAGCTATATCACTTATATCCCAAGTGTTTGAAGCTAAATAATTTGTTTCGCATGGATTTGAAGCTAAACCTTCTGCATCTTATTGATTTGAAGCTAAATCATTTGTTTCGCTTGGATTTGAAGCTAATCCTTCTATTTCGCATTGATTTGAAGCTAAATCATGTGTATCGTATGGATTTTGATGATAACTCGTTTGATTCGTCTGCGTTTGAAGCTATATCACTTATATCGCAAGTATCTGAAGCTAAATCGTTTGTGTCGCATGGATTTGAAGCTAAACCTTCTACATCGCATTGATTTGAAGCTAAATCATGTGCTTCGCTTGGATTTGAAGCTAAACCTTCTACATAGCATTGATTTGAACCTTAATCATGTGTTTTGCATGGATTTGAAGCTAACTCATTTGTTTCCCCTCCATTTGAAGCTATATCACTTATATCGCAAGTATCTGATGTTAAATCGTTTGTTCCGCGTGGATTTGAAGCTAAACCTTCTACATCGCATTGATTTGAAGCTAAATCATGTGTTTCGCTTGGATTTGAAGCTAAACCTTCTACATAGCATTGATTTGAAGCTTAATCACGTGTTTTGCATGGATTTGAGGCTAACTCATTTGTTTCCCCTCCATTTGAAACTATATTACTTATATCGCAAGTATCTGATGTTAAATCACTTGTTCCGCATGGATTTGAAGCTAAGCCTTCTACATCGCATAGATTGCAAGCTAAATCATGTGTTTCGCTTGGAAATGAAGCTAACTCGTTTGATTCTTCTCCATTTGAAGCTATATCACTTATATCCCAAGTATCTGATGTTAAATCGTTTGTTCCGCATGGATTTGAAGCTAAACCTTCTACATCGCATTGATTTGAAGCTAAATGATCTCTTTCGCTAGGATTTGAAGCTATACCTTCTACATAGCATTGTTTTGAAGCTTAATCATGTGTTTTGCATGGATTTGAAGTTAACTCATTTGTTTCCCCTCCATTTGAAGTTATATCACTGATATCGCTTGTATTTGATGTTAAATCATTTGTTTCGCAGGGATTTGAAGCTAAACCTTCTACATCGCATTGATTTGAAGCTAAATTGTCTGTTTCGCTAGGATTTGAAGCTAAACCTTCTACATCGCATTGATTTGCAGCTAAATCATATGTTTCGCATGGAATTGAAGCTAACTCGTTTGTTTCGCCTGCATTTGAAGCTATATCGCTGATATCGCAAGTATCTGATGTTAAATCATTTGTTCCGCATGTATTTGAAGCTAAAGCTTCTACATCGCATTGATTTGAAGCTAAATCATGTGTTTCGCATGGATTTGAAGCTAAACCTTCTGCATCTCATTGATTTGAAGCTAAATCATGTGTTTCGCTTGGATTTGAAGCTAATCCTTCTATTTCGCATTGATTTGAAGCTAAATCATGTGTATCGTATGGATTTTGATGCTAACTCGTTTGATTCGTCTGCGTTTGAAGCTATATCACTTATATCGCAAGTATCTGAAGCTAAATCGTTTGTGTCGCATGGATTTGAAGCGAAACCTTCTACATCGCATTGATTTGATGCTACATCATGTGTTTTGCATGGATTTGAAGCTAACTCGTTTGTTGCGCATGCAGTTGAAGCTATATCACCTATATCCCAAGTGTTCGAAGCTCAAACTATTGTATCGCATGGATTCGAAGCTAAACCTACTACATCACATTGATTTGCAGCTAAATCATGTGTTTCGCTTGGATTTGAAGCTAAACCTTCTATTTCGCATGGATTTGAAGCAAACCTTACTACATCGCATTGATTTGAAGCTAAATCATGTGTTTCGCTTGAATTTGAAGCTAAACCTTCTGCATCGCATTGATTTGAAGCTTAATCATGTGTTTAGCATTTGAAACTAACTCGTTTGTTTCGTCTGCATTTGAAGCTATATCACTTATATCCCAAGTGTTAGAAGCTAAATCATTTGTTTCGCATGGATTTGAAGCTAAACCTTCGACATCGCAATCATTTGAAGCAAAATCATGTGTTTCGCTTGAATTTGAAGCTTATCCTTCTGCATCGCATTGATTTGATGCTTAATCATGTGTTTAGCATGCATTTGAAACTAACTCGTTTGTTGCCCATGCATTTGAAGCTATATCACTTATATCGCAATTATCTGATGCTAAATCATTTGTTTCCCATGGATTTGAAGCTAAAACTTCAACATCGCATAGATTTGAAACTAACTCGTTTGATTCGTCTGCATTTGAAGCTATATCACATTCATTTGAAGCTAAACCTTATACATCACATTGATTTGAAGCTAAATCATGTGTTTCGCATGGATTTGAAGCTAAGCCTTCTATTTCGCAATGATTTGAAGATAAATCGTTTGCTTCGCATGGATTTTTGACCTAACTCGTTTGATTCGTCTGCATTTGAATCTATATCACTTATATCGCAAGTATTTGAAGCTAAATCATTTGATCCGTATGGATTTGAAGCTAAGCCTTCTACATCGCATTGATTTGAGGATAAATCATTTGTTTCGCATGGACTTTTGAGCTAGCTCGTTTGATTCGTTTGCATTTGAAGCTATATCACATATAACCCAAGTATTTAAAGCTAAATAATTTGTTTCGCATGGATTTTGAAGCCAACTCGTTTGTTTCGTATGCATTTGAACCTATATCACATACATCGCAAGTATGTGAAGCTAAATCATTTGTGTCGCTTCGATTTGAAGCTAAACCTTCTACATCGCATTGATTTGAAGCTAAACTTTCTACATCGCATTGATTTGAATCAAAACCTTCTACATCGCATTGATTTGAAGCTAAACCTTCTACACGGCATTGATTTGAAGCTAGATGATGTGTGTCGCATGGAGTTGAAGCTAACTCGTTTGTTTCGTCTGGATTTGAAACTATATCAATTATATCGCTAGCATCTGAAGCTAAATCATTTGTTTCGCATGGTTATGAATCTAAACCTTCTACATCCCATTGATTTGCAGCTGAATCATGTGTTTCGCTTGGTTATGAAGCGAACTCGTTTGATTCGTCTGCATTTGAAGCTATATCACTTATATCTCAAGTGTTTGAAGCTAAATAATTTGTTTCGCATGGATTTGAAGCTAAACCTTCTGCATCGCATTGATTTGAAGCTTAATCATGTGTTTCGAATGGATTTGAAGCTAATCCTTCTACATCGCATTGATTTGAAGCTAAATCATGTGTTTCGCATTTATTTGAAGCTAACTCGTTTGTTTCGTCTGCATTTGAAGCTATATCACTTATATCACGAGTATTTGAATCTAAATCATTTGTTTCTCATGGATTTGAAGCTAAGCCTTCTACCTCGCATTGATTTGAGGCTAAATCGTGTGTTTCGCATGGAGTTGAAGCTAGCTCGTTTGTTTCGTCTGCAATTGAAACTATATCACTTACATCGCAAGTATCTGAAGCTAGATCAATTGTTTCGCATGTATTTGCAACTAAGCCTTCTACTTCGCATTGATTGTACGATAAATCATTCGTTTCGCATGGATTTTTGAGCTAACTCGATTGATTCGTCTGCATTTGAAGCTATATCACTTATATCCCAAATGTTTGAAGCTAAATAATTTGTTTCGCATGGATTTGAAGCTAAACCTTCTACATGGCATTGATTTGAAGCTGAAGCATGTGTTTTGCATGTATTTGAAGCTAACTCGTTTGTTTCGCCTGCATTTGATGGTATATCACTTATATCACAGGTATCTGATGCTAAATCATTTGTATCGCATGGATTTGAAGCAAAACCTTCTACATCGCATTGATTTGATGCTACATCATGTGTTTCGCATGGATTTGAAGCTAACTCGTTTGTTTCGTCTGCATTTTAAGCTATATCACTTATATAGCTGGTATCTGAAGCTTAATTTTTTTTCGCATGGATTTGAAGCTAAGCCTTCTACATCGCATTGATTAGAAGCTAAATCATGTGTTTCGCTTGGATTTGAAGCTAACTCATTTGTTTCCCCTCCATTTGAAGCTATATCACTTATATCGCAAGTATCTGATGTTAAATCGTTTGTTCCGCGTGGATTTGAAGCTAAACCTTCTACATCGCATTGATTTGAAGCTAAATCATGTGTTTCGCTTGGATTTGAAGCTAAACCTTCTACATAGCATTGATTTGAAGCTTAATCATGTGTTTTGCATGGATTTGAAGCTGACTCATTTGTTTCCACTCCATTTGAAGCTATATCACTTATATCGCAAGTATCTGATGTTAAATCACTTGTTCCGCATGGATTTGAAGCTAAACCTTCTACATCGCATTGATTTGAAACTAAATCATGTGTTTCGCATGGAGTTGAAGCTAGCTCGTTTGTTTCGTCTGCAATTGAAGCTATATCACTTATATCCCAAGTGTTTGAAGCTAAATAATTTGTTTCGCATGGATTTGAAGCTAAACCTTCTGCATCTTATTGATTTGAAGCTAAATCATTTGTTTCGCTTGGATTTGAAGCTAATCCTTCTATTTCGCATTGATTTGAAGCTAAATCATGTGTATCGTATGGATTTTGATGATAACTCGTTTGATTCGTCTGCGTTTGAAGCTATATCACTTATATCGCAAGTATCTGAAGCTAAATCGTTTGTGTCGCATGGATTTGAAGCTAAACCTTCTACATCGCATTGATTTGAAGCTAAATCATGTGCTTCGCTTGGATTTGAAGCTAAACCTTCTACATAGCATTGATTTGAACCTTAATCATGTGTTTTGCATGGATTTGAAGCTAACTCATTTGTTTCCCCTCCATTTGAAGCTATATCACTTATATCGCAAGTATCTGATGTTAAATCGTTTGTTCCGCGTGGATTTGAAGCTAAACCTTCTACATCGCATTGATTTGAAGCTAAATCATGTGTTTCGCTTGGATTTGAAGCTAAACCTTCTACATAGCATTGATTTGAAGCTTAATCACGTGTTTTGCATGGATTTGAGGCTAACTCATTTGTTTCCCCTCCATTTGAAACTATATTACTTATATCGCAAGTATCTGATGTTAAACCATTTGTTCCGCATGGATTTGAAGCTAAACCTTCTACATCGCATTGATTTGAAGCTAAATCATGTGTTTCGCTAGGATTTGAAGCTAAACCTTCTACATAGCATTGATTTGAAGCTTAATCTTGTGTTTTGCATGGATTTGAAGCTAACTCATGTGTTTCCCCTCCATCTGAAGCTATGTCACTTATATCGCAAGTATCTGATGTTAAGTCATTTGTTTCGCATGGATTTGAAGATAAACCTTCTATTTTGCATTGATTTGAAGCTAAATTATGTGTATGGTATGGATTTTGAAGCTAACTCGTTTTTCTTCGTCTGCATTTGAAGCTATATCACCTGTATCGCAAGTATTGAAGAATAATCATTTCTTTCGCATGGATTTGAGGCGATCTCGTTTATTTCGCCTGCAGTTGAATCTATATCACTTATATCGCAACTATCTGATGTTAAATCATTTGTTCCGCATGGATTTGAAGCTAAATCATGTGTTTCGCTTGGATTTGAAACTGAACCTTCTACATAGCATTGATTTGAATCTTAATCATGTGTTTTGCTTGGATTTGAAGCTAACTCATTTGTATCCCCTCCATTTGAAGCTATATCACTTATATCGCATGTATCTGATGTTAAATCATTTGCTTCGCATGGATTTGAAGCTAAGCCTTCTACATCGCATAGATTGCAAGCTAAATCATGTGTTTCGCTTGGAAATGAAGCTAACTCGTTTGATTCTTCTCCATTTGAAGCTATATCACTTATATCCCAAGTATCTGATGTTAAATCGTTTGTTCCGCATGGATTTGAAGCTAAACCTTCTACATCGCATTGATTTGAAGCTAAATGATCTGTTTCGCTAGGATTTGAAGCTATACCTTCTACATAGCATTGTTTTGAAGCTTAATCATGTGTTTTGCATGGATTTGAAGTTAACTCATTTGTTTCCCCTCCATTTGAAGTTATATCACTGATATCGCTTGTATTTGATGTTAAATCATTTGTTTCGCAGGGATTTGAAGCTAAACCTTCTACATCGCATTGATTTGCAGCTAAATGATGTGTTTCGCATGGATTTAAATCTAACGCGTTTTTTTTGCCTGCATTTGAAGCTATATCACTTACATCGCAGGTATCTGAAGCTAAACCATTTGCTTCGCATGGATTTGAAGCTAAACTTTCTTCATCGCATTAATTTGAAGCTAAATCATGTGTTTTGCTTGGTTATTAAGCTAACTCGTTTGGTTCGTCAGCATTTGAAGCTATATCACTTATATCGCAAGTATCTGAAGCTAAATTATTTGTTCCGCTTGGATTTGAAGCTAAGCCTTCTACTTCGCATTGATTTGAAGCTAAATCTTGTGATCCATATTGATTTGCAGCTAACTCGTTTGTTTCGCCTGCATTTGAAGCTATATCACTTATATTCCAAGTGTTTGAGGCTAAATCATTTGTTTCGCTTGGATTTGAAACCAACTCGTTTGTTTGGCCTGCAGTTGAATCCATATCACTTACATCGCAAGTATTTGAAGCTAAATCATTTGTTCCGCATGGATTTGAAGCTAAACCTTCTACATCGCATTGATTTGCTGATAAATCACGTTTTTCGCTTGGATATTAAACTAACTCGTTTGTTTCGTCTGCATTTGAAGCTATATCACTTATATCGCAAGTATCAGAAGCTAAATCATTTGTGTCACTTGGATTTGAAGCTAAATCTTCTACATCGCATTGATTTGAAGTTAAACCTTCTACATCGCATTGATTTGCAGCTAAATCATGTGTTTCGCATAGATATGAAGCTAACTCGTTTGTTTCGTCTGGATTTGAAACTATATCACTTATACCGCAAGTATCTGGACCTAAATCATTTGTTTCGCATGGATTGGAAGCTAAGCCTTCTACTTCGCATTGATTTGAAGCTAAATCAAGTTTATCGCATGGATTTTGAAGCTAACTCGTTTGATCGTCTGCATTTGTTGCCATATCACTTATATCCCAAGTGTTTGAAGCTAAATCATTTTTTAAGCATGGATTTGAAGGTAAACCTTCTACATCGCATTGATTTGAAGCTAAATCATGAGTTTCGCATGGATTAGAAGCTAACTAGTTTGTTTCGCCTGCATTTGAAGCTATATCATTTATATCGCAAGTATTTGAAGCTAAATCATTTGTGTTCCACGGATTTGAAGCTAATCCTTCTACTTCGCATTGATTTGAAGCTAAATCAAGTTTATCGCATGGATTTTGAATCTAACTCGTTTGATCGTCTGCATTTGTTGCCATATCACTTATATCCCAAGTGTTTGAAGCTAAATCATTTTTTAAGCATGGATTTGAAGGTAAACCTTCTACATCGCATTGATTTGAAGCTAAATCATGAGTTTCGCATGGATTAGAAGCTAACACGTTTGTTTCGCCTGCATTTGAAGCTATATCATTTATATCGCAAGTATTTGAAGCTAAATCATTTGTTAAGCATGGATTTGAAGGTATACCTTCTACATCGCATTGATTTGAAGCTAAATCATGTGTTTCGCATAGATATGATGCTATCTCGTTTGTTTCGTCTGCATTTGAAGCTGTATCATTTATACCGCAAGTATCTGAACCTAAATCATTTGTTTCGCATGGATTTGAAGCTAAGCCTTCTACTTTGCATTGATTTGAAGCTAAATCAAGTTTATCGCATGGATTTTGAAGCTAACTCTTTTATCGTCTGCATTTGAAGCTTTTTCACTTATATCCCAAGTGTTTGAAGCTAAATCATTTGTTAAGCATTGATTTGAAGGTAAACCTTCCACATCGCATTGATTTGAAGCTAAATCATGAGTTTCGCATGGATTAGAAGCTAACTCGTTTGTTTCGCCTGCATTTGAAGCTATATCATTTATGTCGCAAGTATTTGAAGCTAAATCATTTGTGTTGCATGGATTTGAAGCTCATCCTTCTACTTCGCATTGATTTGAAGCTAAATCAAGTTTATCCCATGGATTTTGAAGATAACTCGTTTGATCGTCTGCATTTGAAGCTATATCACTTATATCCCAAGTGTTTGAAGCGAAATTATTTGTTAAGCATGGATTTGAAGGTAAACCTCCTACATCGCATTGATTTGAAGCTAAATCATGAGTTTCGCATGGATCAGAAGCTAACACGTTTGTTTCGCCTGCATTTGAAGCTATATCATTTATGTCGCAAGTATTTGAAGCTAAATCATTTGTGTTGCATGGATTTGAAGCTCATCCTTCTACTTCGCATTGATTTGAAGCTAAATCAAGTTTATCGCATGGATTTTGAAGCTAACTCGTTTGATCGTCTGCATTTGAAGCTATATCACTTATATCCCAAGTATTTGAAGCTAAATTATTTGTTAAGCATGGATTTGAAGGTAAACCTCCTACATCGCATTGATTTGAAGCTAAATCATGAGTTTCGCATGGATCAGAAGCTAACACGTTTGTTTCGCCTGCATTTGAAGCTATATCATTTATATCGCAAATATTTGAAGCTAAATCATTTGTTAAGCATGGATTTGAAGATAAACCTTCTACATCGCATTGATTTGAAGCTAAATCATGAGTTTCGCATGGATTAGAAGCTAACTAGTTTGTTTCGCCTGCATTTGAAGCTATATCATTTATATCGCAAGTATTTGAAGCTAAATCATTTGTGTTCCACGGATTTGAAGCTAATCCTTCTACTTCGCATTGATTTGAAGCTAAATCAAGTTTATCGCATGGATTTTGAATCTAACTCGTTTGATCGTCTGCATTTGTTGCCATATCACTTATATCCCAAGTGTTTGAAGCTAAATCATTTTTTAAGCATGGATTTGAAGGTAAACCTTCTACATCGCATTGATTTGAAGCTAAATCATGAGTTTCGCATGGATTAGAAGCTAACACGTTTGTTTCGCCTGCAATTGAAGCTATATCATTTATATCGCAAGTATTTGAAGCTAAATCATTTGTTAAGCATGGATTTGAAGGTATACCTTCTACATCGCATTGATTTGAAGCTAAATCATGTGTTTCGCATAGATATGAAGCTATCTCGTTTGTTTCGTCTGCATTTGAAGCTGTATCATTTATACCGCAAGTATCTGAACCTAAATCATTTGTTTCGCATGGATTTGAAGCTAAGCCTTCTACTTTGCATTGATTTGAAGCTAAATCAAGTTTATCGCATGGATTTTGAAGCTAACTCTTTTATCGTCTGCATTTGAAGCTTTTTCACTTATATCCCAAGTGTTTGAAGCTAAATCATTTGTTAAGCATTGATTTGAAGGTAAACCTTCCACATCGCATTGATTTGAAGCTAAATCATGAGTTTCGCATGGATTAGAAGCTAACTCGTTTGTTTCGCCTGCATTTGAAGCTATATCATTTATATCGCTAGTATTTGAAGCTAAATCATTTGTGTTGCATGGATTTGAAGCTCATCCTTCTACTTCGCATTGATTTGAATCTAAATCAAATTTATCGCGAGGATTATGTAGCTAACTCGTTTGATCGTCTGCATTTGAAGCTATATCAGTTATATCCCAAGTGTTTGAAGCTAAATTATTTGTTAAGCATGGATTTGAAGGTAAACCTTCCACATCGCATTGATTTGAAGCTAAATCAAGTTTATCGCATGGATTTTGGAGCTAACTCGTTTGATCGCCTGCATTTGAAGCTATATCACTTATATCCCAAGTGTTTGAAGCTAAATCATTTGTTAAGCATGGATTTGAAGGTAAACCTTCTACATCGCATTGATTTGAAGCTAAATCATGGGTTTCGCATAGATATGAAGCTATCTCGTTTGTTTCGTCTGCATTTGAAGCTGTATCATTTATACCGCAGTATCTGAACCTAAATCATTTGTTTCGCATGGATTTGAAGCTAAGCCTTCTACTTTGCATTGATTTGAAGCTAAATCAAGTTTATCGCATGGATTTTGAAGCTAACTCGTTTGATCGTCTGCATTTGAAGCTTTTTCACTTATATCCCAAGTGTTTGAAGCTAAATCATTTGTTAAGCATTGATTTGAAGGTAAACCTTCCACATCGCATTGATTTGAAGCTAAATCAAGTTTATCGCATGGATTTTGAAGCTAACTCGTTTGATCGTCTGCATTTGAAGCTATATCACTTATATCCCAAGTGTTTGAAGCTAAATTATTTGTTAAGCATGGATTTGAAGGTAAACCTCCTACATCGCATTGATTTGAAGCTAAATCATGAGTTTCGCATGGATCAGAAGCTAACTCGTTTGACCGTCTGCATTTGAAGCTATATCATTTATATCGCAAGTATTTGAAGCTAAATCATTTGTGTTCCACGGATTTGAAGCTAATCCTTCTACTTCGCATTGATTTGAAGCTAAATCAAGTTTATCGCATGGATTTTGAATCTAACTCGTTTGATCGTCTGCATTTGAAGCTATATCACTTATATCCCAAGTGTTTGAAGCTTAATCATTTGTTGCGCATGGATTTGAAGGTGAACCTTCTACATCGCATTGATTTGAAGCTAAATCATGAGTTTCGCATGGATTAGAAGCTAACTCGTTTGTTTCGCCTGCATTTGAAGCTAAATCATTTATATCGCTAGTATTTGAAGCTAAATCATTTGTGTTGCATGGATTTGAAGCTCATCCTTCTACTTCGCATTGATTTGAATCTAAATCAAATTTATCGCGAGGATTATGTAGCTAACTCGTTTGATCGTCTGCATTTGAAGCTATATCAGTTATATCCCAAGTGTTTGAAGCTAAATTATTTGTTAAGCATGGATTTGAAGGTAAACCTTCCACATCGCATTGATTTGAAGCTAAATCAAGTTTATCGCATGGATTTTGGAGCTAACTCGTTTGATCGCCTGCATTTGAAGCTATATCACTTATATCCCAAGTGTTTGAAGCTAAATCATTTGTTAAGCATGGATTTGAAGGTAAACCTTCTACATCGCATTGATTTGAAGCTAAATCATGGGTTTCGCATAGATATGAAGCTAACTCGTTTGTTTCGTCTGCATTTGAAGCTGTATCACTTATACCGCAAGTATCTGGACCTAAATCATTTGTTTCGCATGGATTGGAAGCTAAGCCTTCTACTTCGCATTGATTTCAAGCTAAATCAAGTTTATCGCATGGATTTTGATGCTAACTCGTTTGATCGTCTGTATTTGATGCCATATCACTTATATCCCAAGTGTTTGAAGCTAAATCATTTTTTAAGTATGGATTAGAAGGTAAACCTTCTACATCGCATTGATTTGAAGCTAAATCATGAGTTTCGCATGGATTAGAAGCTAACACGTTTGTTTCGCCTGCATTTGAAGCTATATCATTTATATCGCAAGTATTTGAAGCTAAATCATTTGTTAAGCATGGATTTGAAGGTATACCTTCTACATCGCATTGATTTGAAGCTAAATCATGAGTTTCGCATAGATATGAAGCTAACTCGTTTGTTTCGTCTGCATTTGAAGCTGTATCACTTATACCGCAAGTATCTGAACCTAAATCATTTGTTTCGCATGGATTGGAAGCTAAGCCTTCTACTTCGCATTGATTTGAAGCTAAATCAAGTTTATCGCATGGATTTTGAAGCTAACTCGTTTGATCGTCTGCATTTGAAGCTATATCACTTATATCCCAAGTGTTTGAAGCTAAATTATTTGTTAAGCATGGATTTGAAGGTAAACCTCCTACATCGCATTGATTTGAAGCTAAATCATGAGTTTCGCATGGATCAGAAGCTAACACATTTGTTTCGCCTGCATTTGAAGCTATATCATTTATATCGCAAATATTTGAAGCGAAATCATTTGTTAAGCATGGATTTGAAGGTAAACCTTCTACATCGCATTGATTTGAAGCTAAATCATGAGTTTCGCATGGATTAGAAGCTAACTAGTTTGTTTCGCCTGCATTTGAAGCTATATCATTTATATCGCAAGTATTTGAAGCTAAATCATCTGTGTTCCACGGATTTGAAGCTAATCCTTCTACTTCGCATTGATTTGAAGCTAAATCAAGTTTATCGCATGGATTTTGAATCTAACTCGTTTGATCGTCTGCATTTGTTGCCATATCACTTATATCCCAAGTGTTTGAAGCTAAATCATTTTTTAAGCATGGATTTGAAGGTAAACCTTCTACATCGCATTGATTTGAAGCTAAATCATGAGTTTCGCATGGATTAGAAGCTAACACGTTTGTTTCGCCTGCATTTGAAGCTATATCATTTATATCGCAAGTATTTGAAGCTAAATCATTTGTTAAGCATGGATTTGAAGGTATACCTTGTACATCGCATTGATTTGAAGCTAAATCATGTGTTTCGCATAGATATGAAGCTATCTCGTTTGTTTCGTCTGCATTTGAAGCTGTATCATTTATACCGCAAGTATCTGAACCTAAATCATTTGTTTCGCATGGATTTGAAGCTAAACCTTCTACTTTGCATTGATTTGAAGCTAAATCAAGTTTATCGCATGGATTTTGAAGCTAACTCGTTTGATCGTCTGCTTTTGAAGCTTTTTCACTTATATCCCAAGTGTTTGAAGCTAAATCATTTGTTAAGCATTGATTTGAAGGTAAACCTTCTACATCGCATTGATTTGTAGCTAAATCATGAGTTTCGCATGGATTAGAAGCTAACTCGTTTGTTCCGCCTGCATTTGAAGCTGTATCATTTATATCGCAAGTGTTTGAAGCTAAATCATTTGTGTTGCATGGATTTGAAGCTAATCCTTCTACTTCGCATTTATTTGAAGCTAAATCAAGTTTATCGCATGGATTTTGTGGCAAACTTGTTTGATCGCCTGCATTTGAAGCTATATCATTTATATCGCAAGTATTTGAAGCTAAATCATTTGTGTTCCACGGATTTGAAGCTAATCCTTCTACTTCGCATTGATTTGAAGCTAAATCAAGTTTATCGCATGGATTTTGAATCTAACTCGTTTGATCGTCTGCATTTGTTGCCATATCACTTATATCCCAAGTGTTTGAAGCGAAATCATATGTTAAGCATGGATTTGAAGGTAAACCTTCTACATCGCATTGATTTGAAGCTAAATCATGAGTTTCGCATGGATTAGAAGCTAACTAGTTTGTTTCGCCTGCATTTGAAGCTATATCATTTATATCGCAAGTATTTGAAGCTAAATCATTTGTGTTCCACGGATTTGAAGCTAACCCTTCTACTTCCCATTGATTTGAAGCTAAATCAAGTTTATCGCATGGATTTTGAATCTAACTCGTTTGATCGTCTGCATTTGAAGCTTTTTCACTTATATCCCAAGTGTTTGAAGCTAAATCATTTGTTAAGCATTGATTTGAAGGTAAACCTTCCACATCGCATTGATTTGAAGCTAAATCAAGTTTATCGCATGGATTTTGAAGCTAACTCGTTTGATCGTCTGCATTTGAAGCTATATCACTTATATCCCAAGTGTTTGAAGCTAAATTATTTGTTAAGCATGGATTTGAAGGTAAACCTCCTACATCGCATTGATTTGAAGCTAAATCATGAGTTTCGCATGGATCAGAAGCTAACTCGTTTGACCGTCTGCATTTGAAGCTATATCATTTATATCGCAAGTATTTGAAGCTAAATCATTTGTGTTCCACGGATTTGAAGCTAATCCTTCTACTTCGCATTGATTTGAAGCTAAATCAAGTTTATCGCATGGATTTTGAATCTAACTCGTTTGATCGTCTGCATTTGAAGCTATATCACTTATATCCCAAGTGTTTGAAGCTTAATCATTTGTTGCGCATGGATTTGAAGGTGAACCTTCTACATCGCATTGATTTGAAGCTAAATCATGAGTTTCGCATGGATTAGAAGCTAACTCGTTTGTTTCGCCTGCATTTGAAGCTAAATCATTTATATCGCTAGTATTTGAAGCTAAATCATTTGTGTTGCATGGATTTGAAGCTCATCCTTCTACTTCGCATTGATTTGAATCTAAATCAAATTTATCGCGAGGATTATGTAGCTAACTCGTTTGATCGTCTGCATTTGAAGCTATATCAGTTATATCCCAAGTGTTTGAAGCTAAATTATTTGTTAAGCATGGATTTGAAGGTAAACCTTCCACATCGCATTGATTTGAAGCTAAATCAAGTTTATCGCATGGATTTTGGAGCTAACTCGTTTGATCGCCTGCATTTGAAGCTATATCACTTATATCCCAAGTGTTTGAAGCTAAATCATTTGTTAAGCATGGATTTGAAGGTAAACCTTCTACATCGCATTGATTTGAAGCTAAATCATGGGTTTCGCATAGATATGAAGCTAACTCGTTTGTTTCGTCTGCATTTGAAGCTGTATCACTTATACCGCAAGTATCTGGACCTAAATCATTTGTTTCGCATGGATTGGAAGCTAAGCCTTCTACTTCGCATTGATTTCAAGCTAAATCAAGTTTATCGCATGGATTTTGATGCTAACTCGTTTGATCGTCTGTATTTGATGCCATATCACTTATATCCCAAGTGTTTGAAGCTAAATCATTTTTTAAGTATGGATTAGAAGGTAAACCTTCTACATCGCATTGATTTGAAGCTAAATCATGAGTTTCGCATGGATTAGAAGCTAACACGTTTGTTTCGCCTGCATTTGAAGCTATATCATTTATATCGCAAGTATTTGAAGCTAAATCATTTGTTAAGCATGGATTTGAAGGTATACCTTCTACATCGCATTGATTTGAAGCTAAATCATGAGTTTCGCATAGATATGAAGCTAACTCGTTTGTTTCGTCTGCATTTGAAGCTGTATCACTTATACCGCAAGTATCTGAACCTAAATCATTTGTTTCGCATGGATTGGAAGCTAAGCCTTCTACTTCGCATTGATTTGAAGCTAAATCAAGTTTATCGCATGGATTTTGAAGCTAACTCGTTTGATCGTCTGCATTTGAAGCTATATCACTTATATCCCAAGTGTTTGAAGCTAAATTATTTGTTAAGCATGGATTTGAAGGTAAACCTCCTACATCGCATTGATTTGAAGCTAAATCATGAGTTTCGCATGGATCAGAAGCTAACACATTTGTTTCGCCTGCATTTGAAGCTATATCATTTATATCGCAAATATTTGAAGCGAAATCATTTGTTAAGCATGGATTTGAAGGTAAACCTTCTACATCGCATTGATTTGAAGCTAAATCATGAGTTTCGCATGGATTAGAAGCTAACTAGTTTGTTTCGCCTGCATTTGAAGCTATATCATTTATATCGCAAGTATTTGAAGCTAAATCATCTGTGTTCCACGGATTTGAAGCTAATCCTTCTACTTCGCATTGATTTGAAGCTAAATCAAGTTTATCGCATGGATTTTGAATCTAACTCGTTTGATCGTCTGCATTTGTTGCCATATCACTTATATCCCAAGTGTTTGAAGCTAAATCATTTTTTAAGCATGGATTTGAAGGTAAACCTTCTACATCGCATTGATTTGAAGCTAAATCATGAGTTTCGCATGGATTAGAAGCTAACACGTTTGTTTCGCCTGCATTTGAAGCTATATCATTTATATCGCAAGTATTTGAAGCTAAATCATTTGTTAAGCATGGATTTGAAGGTATACCTTGTACATCGCATTGATTTGAAGCTAAATCATGTGTTTCGCATAGATATGAAGCTATCTCGTTTGTTTCGTCTGCATTTGAAGCTGTATCATTTATACCGCAAGTATCTGAACCTAAATCATTTGTTTCGCATGGATTTGAAGCTAAACCTTCTACTTTGCATTGATTTGAAGCTAAATCAAGTTTATCGCATGGATTTTGAAGCTAACTCGTTTGATCGTCTGCTTTTGAAGCTTTTTCACTTATATCCCAAGTGTTTGAAGCTAAATCATTTGTTAAGCATTGATTTGAAGGTAAACCTTCTACATCGCATTGATTTGTAGCTAAATCATGAGTTTCGCATGGATTAGAAGCTAACTCGTTTGTTCCGCCTGCATTTGAAGCTGTATCATTTATATCGCAAGTGTTTGAAGCTAAATCATTTGTGTTGCATGGATTTGAAGCTAATCCTTCTACTTCGCATTTATTTGAAGCTAAATCAAGTTTATCGCATGGATTTTGTGGCAAACTTGTTTGATCGCCTGCATTTGAAGCTATATCATTTATATCGCAAGTATTTGAAGCTAAATCATTTGTGTTCCACGGATTTGAAGCTAATCCTTCTACTTCGCATTGATTTGAAGCTAAATCAAGTTTATCGCATGGATTTTGAATCTAACTCGTTTGATCGTCTGCATTTGTTGCCATATCACTTATATCCCAAGTGTTTGAAGCGAAATCATATGTTAAGCATGGATTTGAAGGTAAACCTTCTACATCGCATTGATTTGAAGCTAAATCATGAGTTTCGCATGGATTAGAAGCTAACTAGTTTGTTTCGCCTGCATTTGAAGCTATATCATTTATATCGCAAGTATTTGAAGCTAAATCATTTGTGTTCCACGGATTTGAAACTAACCCTTCTACTTCCCATTGATTTGAAGCTAAATCAAGTTTATCGCATGGATTTTGAATCTAACTCGTTTGATCGTCTGCATTTGATGCCATATCACTTATATCCCAAGTGTTTGAAGCTAAATCATTTTTTAAGCTTGGATTTGAAGGTAAACCTTCTACATCGCATTGATTTGAAGCTAAATCAAGTTTATCGCATGGATTTTGAAGCTAACTCGTTTGATCGTCTGCATTTGAAGCTTTTTCACTTATATCCCAAGTGTTTGAAGCTAAATCATTTTTTAAGCATGGATTTGAAGGTAAACCTTCTACATCGCATTGATTTGAAGCTAAATCATGAGTTTCGCATGGATTAGAAGCTAACTAGTTTGTTTCGCCTGCATTTGAAGCTATATCATTTATATCGCAAGTATTTGAAGCTAAATCATTTGTGTTCCACGGATTTGAAGCTGATCCTTCTACTTCGCATTGATTTGAAGCTAAATCAAGTTTATCGCATGGATTTTGAATCTAACTCGTTTGATCGTCTGCATTTGATGCCATATCACTTATATCCCAAGTGTTTGAAGCTAAATCATTTTTTATGCATGGATTTGAAGGTAAACCTTCTACATCGCATTGATTTGAAGCTAAATCATGAGTTTCGCATGGATTTGAAGCTAACACGTTTGTTTCGCCTGCATTTGAAGCTATATCATTTATATCGCAAGTATCTGAAGCTAAATCATTTGTTAAGCATGGATTTGAAGGTATACCTTCTACATCGCATTGATTTGAAGCTAAATCATGTGTTTCGCATAGATATGAAGCTATCTCGTTTGTTTCGTCTGCATTTGAAGCTGTATCATTTATACCGCAAGTATCTGAACCTAAATCATTTGTTTCGCATGGATTTGAAGCTAAGCCTTCTACTTTGCATTGATTTGAAGCTAAATCAAGTTTATCGCATGGATTTTGAAGCTAACTCGTTTGATCGTCTGCATTTGAAGCTTTTTCACTTATATCCCAAGTGTTTGATGCTAAATCATTTGTTAAGCATTGATTTGAAGGTAAACCTTCTACATCGCATTGATTTGAAGCTAAATCATGAGTTTCGCATGGATTAGTAGCTAACTCGTTTGTTTCGCCTGCATTTGAAGCTAATCATTTATATCGCTAGTATTTGAAGCTAAATCATTTGTTAAGCATGGATTTGAAGGTAAACCTTCTACATCGCATTGATTTGAAGCTAAATCATGAGTTTCGCATAGATATGAAGCTAACTCGTTCGTTTCGTCTGCATTTGGAGCTGTATCACTTATACCGCAAGTATCTGAACCTAAATCATTTGTTTCGCATGGATTTGAAGCTAAGCCTTCTACTTTGCATTGATTTGAAGCTAAATCAAGTTTATCGCATGGATTTTGAAGCTAACTCGTTTGATCGTCTGCATTTGAAGCTTTTTCACTTATATCCCAAGTGTTTGATGCTAAATCATTTGTTAAGCATTGATTTGAAGGTAAACCTTCCACATCGCATTGATTTGAAGCTAAATCATGAGTTTCGCATGGATTAGAAGCTAACTCGTTTGTTTCGCCTGCATTTGAAGCTATATCATTTATGTCGCAAGTATTTGAAGCTAAATCATTTGTGTTGCATGGATTTGAAGCTCATCCTTCTACTTCGCATTGATTTGAAGCTAAATCAAGTTTATCGCATGGATTTTGAAGCTAACTCGTTTGATCGTCTGCATTTGAAGCTTTTTCACTTATATCCCAAGTGTTTGAAGCTAAATTATTTGTTAAGCATGGATTTGAAGGTAAACCTTCCACATCGCATTGATTTGAAGCTAAATCAAGTTTATCGCATGGATTTTGGAGCTAACTCGTTTGATCGCCTGCATTTGAAGCTATATCACATATATCACAAGTGTTTGAAGCTAAATCATTTGTTAAGCATGGATTTGAAGGTAAACCTTCTACATCGCATTGATTTGAAGCTAAATCATGGGTTTCGCATAGATATGAAGCTAACTCCTTTGTTTCGTCTGCATTTGAAGCTGTATCACTTATACCGCAAGTATCTGGACCTAAATCATTTGTTTCGCATGGATTGGAAGCTAAGCCTTCTACTTCGCATTGATTTCAAGCTAAATCAAGTTTATCGCATGGATTTTGATGCTAACTCGTTTGATCGTCTGTATTTGATGCCATATCACTTATATCCCAAGTGTTTGAAGCTAAATCATTTTTTAAGTATGGATTAGAAGGTAAACCTTCTACATCGCATTGATTTGAAGCTAAATCATGAGTTTCGCATGGATTAGAAGCTAACACGTTTGTTTCGCCTGCATTTGAAGCTATATCATTTATATCGCAAGTATTTGAAGCTAAATCATTTGTGTTCCACGGATTTGAAGCTGATCCTTCTACTTCGCATTGATTTGAAGCTAAATCAAGTTTATCGCATGGATTTTGAATCTAACTCATTTGATCGTCTGCATTTGATGCCATATCACTTATATCCCAAGTGTTTGAAGCTAAATCATTTTTTAAGCATGGATTTGAAGGTAAACCTTCTACATCGCATTGATTTGAAGCTAAATCATGAGTTTCGCATGGATTAGAAGCTAACACGTTTGTTTCGCCTGCATTTGAAGCTATATCATTTATATCGCAAGTATCTGAAGCTAAATCATTTGTTAAGCATGGATTTGAAGGTATACCTTCTACATCGCATTGATTTGAAGCTAAATCATGTGTTTCGCATAGATATGTAGCTATCTCGTTTGTTTCGTCTGCATTTGAAGCTGTATCATTTATACCGCAAGTATCTGAACCTAAATCATTTGTTTCGCATGGATTTGAAGCTAAGCCTTCTACTTTGCATTGATTTGAAGCTAAATCAAGTTTATCGCATGGATTTTGAAGCTAACTCGTTTGATCGTCTGCATTTGAAGCTTTTTCACTTATATCCCAAGTGTTTGATGCTAAATCATTTGTTAAGCATTGATTTGAAGGTAAACCTTCCACATCGCATTGATTTGAAGCTAAATCATGAGTTTCGCATGGATTAGAAGCTAACTCGTTTGTTTCGCCTGCATTTGAAGCTATATCATTTATGTCGCAAGTATTTGAAGCTAAATCATTTGTGTTGCATGTATTTGAAGCTCATCCTTCTACTTCGCATTGATTTGAAGCTAAATCAAGTTTATCGCATGGATTTTGAAGCTAACTCGTTTGATCGTCTGCATTTGAAGCTTTTTCACTTATATCCCAAGTGTTTGAAGCTAAATTATTTGTTAAGCATGGATTTGAAGGTAAACCTTCCACATCGCATTGATTTGAAGCTAAATCAAGTTTATCGCATGGATTTTGGAGCTAACTCGTTTGATCGCCTGCATTTGAAGCTATATCACATATATCACAAGTGTTTGAAGCTAAATCATTTGTTAAGCATGGATTTGAAGATAAACCTTCTACATCGCATTGATTTGAAGCTAAATCATGAGTTTCGCATGGATTAGAAGCTAACTAGTTTGTTTCGCCTGCATTTGAAGCTATATCATTTATATCGCAAGTATTTGAAGCTAAATCATTTGTGTTCCACGGATTTGAAGCTAATCCTTCTACTTCGCATTGATTTGAAGCTAAATCAAGTTTATCGCATGGATTTTGAATCTAACTCGTTTGATCGTCTGCATTTGTTGCCATATCACTTATATCCCAAGTGTTTGAAGCTAAATCATTTTTTAAGCATGGATTTGAAGGTAAACCTTCTACATCGCATTGATTTGAAGCTAAATCATGAGTTTCGCATGGATTAGAAGCTAACACGTTTGTTTCGCCTGCATTTGAAGCTATATCATTTATATCGCAAGTATTTGAAGCTAAATCATTTGTTAAGCATGGATTTGAAGGTATACCTTCTACATCGCATTGATTTGAAGCTAAATCATGTGTTTCGCATAGATATGAAGCTATCTCGTTTGTTTCGTCTGCATTTGAAGCTGTATCATTTATACCGCAAGTATCTGAACCTAAATCATTTGTTTCGCATGGATTTGAAGCTAAGCCTTCTACTTTGCATTGATTTGAAGCTAAATCAAGTTTATCGCATGGATTTTGAAGCTAACTCTTTTATCGTCTGCATTTGAAGCTTTTTCACTTATATCCCAAGTGTTTGAAGCTAAATCATTTGTTAAGCATTGATTTGAAGGTAAACCTTCCACATCGCATTGATTTGAAGCTAAATCATGAGTTTCGCATGGATTAGAAGCTAACTCGTTTGTTTCGCCTGCATTTGAAGCTATATCATTTATATCGCTAGTATTTGAAGCTAAATCATTTGTGTTGCATGGATTTGAAGCTCATCCTTCTACTTCGCATTGATTTGAATCTAAATCAAATTTATCGCGAGGATTATGTAGCTAACTCGTTTGATCGTCTGCATTTGAAGCTATATCAGTTATATCCCAAGTGTTTGAAGCTAAATTATTTGTTAAGCATGGATTTGAAGGTAAACCTTCCACATCGCATTGATTTGAAGCTAAATCAAGTTTATCGCATGGATTTTGGAGCTAACTCGTTTGATCGCCTGCATTTGAAGCTATATCACTTATATCCCAAGTGTTTGAAGCTAAATCATTTGTTAAGCATGGATTTGAAGGTAAACCTTCTACATCGCATTGATTTGAAGCTAAATCATGGGTTTCGCATAGATATGAAGCTATCTCGTTTGTTTCGTCTGCATTTGAAGCTGTATCATTTATACCGCAGTATCTGAACCTAAATCATTTGTTTCGCATGGATTTGAAGCTAAGCCTTCTACTTTGCATTGATTTGAAGCTAAATCAAGTTTATCGCATGGATTTTGAAGCTAACTCGTTTGATCGTCTGCATTTGAAGCTTTTTCACTTATATCCCAAGTGTTTGAAGCTAAATCATTTGTTAAGCATTGATTTGAAGGTAAACCTTCCACATCGCATTGATTTGAAGCTAAATCAAGTTTATCGCATGGATTTTGAAGCTAACTCGTTTGATCGTCTGCATTTGAAGCTATATCACTTATATCCCAAGTGTTTGAAGCTAAATTATTTGTTAAGCATGGATTTGAAGGTAAACCTCCTACATCGCATTGATTTGAAGCTAAATCATGAGTTTCGCATGGATCAGAAGCTAACTCGTTTGACCGTCTGCATTTGAAGCTATATCATTTATATCGCAAGTATTTGAAGCTAAATCATTTGTGTTCCACGGATTTGAAGCTAATCCTTCTACTTCGCATTGATTTGAAGCTAAATCAAGAGTTTCGCATGGATTAGAAGCTAACACGTTTGTTTCGCCTGCATTTGAAGCTATATCATTTATATCGCAAGTATTTGAAGCTAAATCATTTGTTAAGCATGGATTTGAAGGTATACCTTCTACATCGCATTGATTTGAAGCTAAATCATGAGTTTCGCATAGATATGGAGCTAACTCGTTTGTTTCGTCTGCATTTGAAGCTGTATCACTTATACCGCAAGTATCTGAACCTAAATCATTTGTTTCGCATGGATTGGAAGCTAAGCCTTCTACTTCGCATTGATTTGAAGCTAAATCAAGTTTATCGCATGGATTTTGAAGCTAACTCGTTTGATCGTCTGCATTTGAAGCTATATCACTTATATCCCAAGTGTTTGAAGCTAAATTATTTGTTAAGCATGGATTTGAAGGTAAACCTCCTACATCGCATTGATTTGAAGCTAAATCATGAGTTTCGCATGGATCAGAAGCTAACACATTTGTTTCGCCTGCATTTGAAGCTATATCATTTATATCGCAAATATTTGAAGCGAAATCATTTGTTAAGCATGGATTTGAAGGTAAACCTTCTACATCGCATTGATTTGAAGCTAAATCATGAGTTTCGCATGGATTAGAAGCTAACTAGTTTGTTTCGCCTGCATTTGAAGCTATATCATTTATATCGCAAGTATTTGAAGCTAAATCATCTGTGTTCCACGGATTTGAAGCTAATCCTTCTACTTCGCATTGATTTGAAGCTAAATCAAGTTTATCGCATGGATTTTGAATCTAACTCGTTTGATCGTCTGCATTTGTTGCCATATCACTTATATCCCAAGTGTTTGAAGCTAAATCATTTTTTAAGCATGGATTTGAAGGTAAACCTTCTACATCGCATTGATTTGAAGCTAAATCATGAGTTTCGCATGGATTAGAAGCTAACACGTTTGTTTCGCCTGCATTTGAAGCTATATCATTTATATCGCAAGTATTTGAAGCTAAATCATTTGTTAAGCATGGATTTGAAGGTATACCTTCTACATCGCATTGATTTGAAGCTAAATCATGTGTTTCGCATAGATATGAAGCTATCTCGTTTGTTTCGTCTGCATTTGAAGCTGTATCATTTATACCGCAAGTATCTGAACCTAAATCATTTGTTTCGCATGGATTTGAAGCTAAACCTTCTACTTTGCATTGATTTGAAGCTAAATCAAGTTTATCGCATGGATTTTGAAGCTAACTCGTTTGATCGTCTGCTTTTGAAGCTTTTTCACTTATATCCCAAGTGTTTGAAGCTAAATCATTTGTTAAGCATTGATTTGAAGGTAAACCTTCTACATCGCATTGATTTGTAGCTAAATCATGAGTTTCGCATGGATTAGAAGCTAACTCGTTTGTTCCGCCTGCATTTGAAGCTGTATCATTTATATCGCAAGTGTTTGAAGCTAAATCATTTGTGTTGCATGGATTTGAAGCTAATCCTTCTACTTCGCATTTATTTGAAGCTAAATCAAGTTTATCGCATGGATTTTGTGGCAAACTTGTTTGATCGCCTGCATTTGAAGCTATATCATTTATATCGCAAGTATTTGAAGCTAAATCATTTGTGTTCCACGGATTTGAAGCTAATCCTTCTACTTCGCATTGATTTGAAGCTAAATCAAGTTTATCGCATGGATTTTGAATCTAACTCGTTTGATCGTCTGCATTTGTTGCCATATCACTTATATCCCAAGTGTTTGAAGCGAAATCATTTGTTAAGCATGGATTTGAAGGTAAACCTTCTACATCGCATTGATTTGAAGCTAAATCATGAGTTTCGCATGGATTAGAAGCTAACTAGTTTGTTTCGCCTGCATTTGAAGCTATATCATTTATATCGCAAGTATTTGAAGCTAAATCATTTGTGTTCCACGGATTTGAAGCTAACCCTTCTACTTCCCATTGATTTGAAGCTAAATCAAGTTTATCGCATGGATTTTGAATCTAACTCGTTTGATCGTCTGCATTTGATGCCATATCACTTATATCCCAAGTGTTTGAAGCTAAATCATTTTTTAAGCTTGGATTTGAAGGTAAACCTTCTACATCGCATTGATTTGAAGCTAAATCAAGTTTATCGCATGGATTTTGAAGCTAACTCGTTTGATCGTCTGCATTTGAAGCTTTTTCACTTATATCCCAAGTGTTTGAAGCTAAATCATTTTTTAAGCATGGATTTGAAGGTAAACCTTCTACATCGCATTGATTTGAAGCTAAATCATGAGTTTCGCATGGATTAGAAGCTAACTAGTTTGTTTCGCCTGCATTTGAAGCTATATCATTTATATCGCAAGTATTTGAAGCTAAATCATTTGTGTTCCACGGATTTGAAGCTGATCCTTCTACTTCGCATTGATTTGAAGCTAAATCAAGTTTATCGCATGGATTTTGAATCTAACTCGTTTGATCGTCTGCATTTGATGCCATATCACTTATATCCCAAGTGTTTGAAGCTAAATCATTTTTTATGCATGGATTTGAAGGTAAACCTTCTACATCGCATTGATTTGAAGCTAAATCATGAGTTTCGCATGGATTTGAAGCTAACACGTTTGTTTCGCCTGCATTTGAAGCTATATCATTTATATCGCAAGTATCTGAAGCTAAATCATTTGTTAAGCATGGATTTGAAGGTATACCTTCTACATCGCATTGATTTGAAGCTAAATCATGTGTTTCGCATAGATATGAAGATATCTCGTTTGTTTCGTCTGCATTTGAAGCTGTATCATTTATACCGCAAGTATCTGAACCTAAATCATTTGTTTCGCATGGATTTGAAGCTAAGCCTTCTACTTTGCATTGATTTGAAGCTAAATCAAGTTTATCGCATGGATTTTGAAGCTAACTCGTTTGATCGTCTGCATTTGAAGCTTTTTCACTTATATCCCAAGTGTTTGATGCTAAATCATTTGTTAAGCATTGATTTGAAGGTAAACCTTCCACATCGCATTGATTTGAAGCTAAATCATGAGTTTCGCATGGATTAGAAGCTAACTCGTTTGTTTCGCCTGCATTTGAAGCTATATCATTTATGTCGCAAGTATTTGAAGCTAAATCATTTGTGTTGCATGGATTTGAAGCTCATCCTTCTACTTCGCATTGATTTGAAGCTAAATCAAGTTTATCGCATGGATTTTGAAGCTAACTCGTTTGATCGTCTGCATTTGAAGCTTTTTCACTTATATCCCAAGTGTTTGAAGCTAAATTATTTGTTAAGCATGGATTTGAAGGTAAACCTTCCACATCGCATTGATTTGAAGCTAAATCAAGTTTATCGCATGGATTTTGGAGCTAACTCGTTTGATCGCCTGCATTTGAAGCTATATCACATATATCACAAGTGTTTGAAGCTAAATCATTTGTTAAGCATGGATTTGAAGGTAAACCTTCTACATCGCATTGATTTGAAGCTAAATCATGGGTTTCGCATAGATATGAAGCTAACTCGTTTGTTTCGTCTGCATTTGAAGCTGTATCACTTATACCGCAAGTATCTGGACCTAAATCATTTGTTTCGCATGGATTGGAAGCTAAGCCTTCTACTTCGCATTGATTTCAAGCTAAATCAAGTTTATCGCATGGATTTTGATGCTAACTCGTTTGATCGTCTGTATTTGATGCCATATCACTTATATCCCAAGTGTTTGAAGCTAAATCATTTTTTAAGTATGGATTAGAAGGTAAACCTTCTACATCGCATTGATTTGAAGCTAAATCATGAGTTTCGCATGGATTAGAAGCTAACACGTTTGTTTCGCCTGCATTTGAAGCTATATCATTTATATCGCAAGTATTTGAAGCTAAATCATTTGTGTTCCACGGATTTGAAGCTGATCCTTCTACTTCGCATTGATTTGAAGCTAAATCAAGTTTATCGCATGGATTTTGAATCTAACTCATTTGATCGTCTGCATTTGATGCCATATCACTTATATCCCAAGTGTTTGAAGCTAAATCATTTTTTAAGCATGGATTTGAAGGTAAACCTTCTACATCGCATTGATTTGAAGCTAAATCATGAGTTTCGCATGGATTAGAAGCTAACACGTTTGTTTCGCCTGCATTTGAAGCTATATCATTTATATCGCAAGTATCTGAAGCTAAATCATTTGTTAAGCATGGATTTGAAGGTATACCTTCTACATCGCATTGATTTGAAGCTAAATCATGTGTTTCGCATAGATATGAAGCTATCTCGTTTGTTTCGTCTGCATTTGAAGCTGTATCATTTATACCGCAAGTATCTGAACCTAAATCATTTGTTTCGCATGGATTGGAAGCTAAGCCTTCTACTTCGCATTGATTTCAAGCTAAATCAAGTTTATCGCATGGATTTTGATGCTAACTCGTTTGATCGTCTGTATTTGATGCCATATCACTTATATCCCAAGTGTTTGAAGCTAAATCATTTTTTAAGTATGGATTAGAAGGTAAACCTTCTACATCGCATTGATTTGAAGCTAAATCATGAGTTTCGCATGGATTAGAAGCTAACACGTTTGTTTCGCCTGCATTTGAAGCTATATCATTTATATCGCAAGTATTTGAAGCTAAATCATTTGTGTTCCACGGATTTGAAGCTGATCCTTCTACTTCGCATTGATTTGAAGCTAAATCAAGTTTATCGCATGGATTTTGAATCTAACTCATTTGATCGTCTGCATTTGATGCCATATCACTTATATCCCAAGTGTTTGAAGCTAAATCATTTTTTAAGCATGGATTTGAAGGTAAACTTTCTACATCGCATTGATTTGAAGCTAAATCATGAGTTTCGCATGGATTAGAAGCTAACACGTTTGTTTCGCCTGCATTTGAAGCTATATCATTTATATCGCAAGTATCTGAAGCTAAATCATTTGTTAAGCATGGATTTGAAGGTATACCTTCTACATCGCATTGATTTGAAGCTAAATCATGTGTTTCGCATAGATATGAAGCTATCTCGTTTGTTTCGTCTGCATTTGAAGCTGTATCATTTATACCGCAAGTATCTGAACCTAAATCATTTGTTTCGCATGGATTTGAAGCTAAGCCTTCTACTTTGCATTGATTTGAAGCTAAATCAAGTTTATCGCATGGATTTTGAAGCTAACTCGTTTGATCGTCTGCATTTGAAGCTGTTTCACTTATATCCCAAGTGTTTGATGCTAAATCATTTGTTAAGCATTGATTTGAAGGTAAACCTTCCACATCGCATTGATTTGAAGCTAAATCATGAGTTTCGCATGGATTAGAAGCTAACTCGTTTGTTTCGCCTGCATTTGAAGCTATATCATTTATGTCGCAAGTATTTGAAGCTAAATCATTTGTGTTGCATGGATTTGAAGCTCATCCTTCTACTTCGCATTGATTTGAAGCTAAATCAAGTTTATCGCATGGATTTTGAAGCTAACTCGTTTGATCGTCTGCATTTGAAGCTTTTTCACTTATATCCCAAGTGTTTGAAGCTAAATTATTTGTTAAGCATGGATTTGAAGGTAAACCTTCCACATCGCATTGATTTGAAGCTAAATCAAGTTTATCGCATGGATTTTGGAGCTAACTCGTTTGATCGCCTGCATTTGAAGCTATATCACATATATCACAAGTGTTTGAAGCTAAATCATTTGTTAAGCATGGATTTGAAGGTAAACCTTCTACATCGCATTGATTTGAAGCTAAATCATGGGTTTCGCATAGATATGAAGCTAACTCGTTTGTTTCGTCTGCATTTGAAGCTGTATCACTTATACCGCAAGTATCTGGACCTAAATCATTTGTTTCGCATGGATTGGAAGCTAAGCCTTCTACTTCGCATTGATTTCAAGCTAAATCAAGTTTATCGCATGGATTTTGATGCTAACTCGTTTGATCGTCTGTATTTGATGCCATATCACTTATATCCCAAGTGTTTGAAGCTAAATCATTTTTTAAGTATGGATTAGAAGGTAAACCTTCTACATCGCATTGATTTGAAGCTAAATCATGAGTTTCGCATGGATTAGAAGCTAACACGTTTGTTTCGCCTGCATTTGAAGCTATATCATTTATATCGCAAGTATTTGAAGCTAAATCATTTGTTAAGCATGGATTTGAAGGTATACCTTCTACATCGCATTGATTTGAAGCTAAATCATGAGTTTCGCATAGATATGAAGCTAACTCGTTTGTTTCGTCTGCATTTGAAGCTGTATCACTTATACCGCAAGTATCTGAACCTAAATCATTTGTTTCGCATGGATTGGAAGCTAAGCCTTCTACTTCGCATTGATTTGAAGCTAAATCAAGTTTATCGCATGGATTTTGAAGCTAACTCGTTTGATCGTCTGCATTTGAAGCTATATCACTTATATCCCAAGTGTTTGAAGCTAAATTATTTGTTAAGCATGGATTTGAAGGTAAACCTCCTACATCGCATTGATTTGAAGCTAAATCATGAGTTTCGCATGGATCAGAAGCTAACACGTTTGTTTCGCCTGCATTTGAAGCTATATCATTTATATCGCAAATATTTGAAGCGAAATCATTTGTTAAGCATGGATTTGAAGGTAAACCTTCTACATCGCATTGATTTGAAGCTAAATCATGAGTTTCGCATGGATTAGAAGCTAACTAGTTTGATCGTCTGCATTTGAAGCTTTTTCACTTATATCCCAAGTGTTTGAAGCTAAATCATTTGTTAAGCATTGATTTGAAGGTAAACCTTCCACATCGCATTGATTTGAAGCTAAATCATGAGTTTCGCATGGATTAGAAGCTAACTCGTTTGTTTCGCCTGCATTTGAAGCTATATCATTTATGTCGCAAGTATTTGAAGCTAAATCATTTGTGTTGCATGGATTTGAAGCTCATCCTTCTACTTCGCATTGATTTGAAGCTAAATCAAGTTTATGGCATGGATTTTGAAGCTAACTCGTTTGATCGTCTGCATTTGAAGCTATATCACTTATATCCCAAGTGTTTGAAGCTAAATTATTTGTTAAGCATGGATTTGAAGGTAAACCTTCCACATCGCATTGATTTGAAGCTAAATCAAGTTTATCGCATGGATTTTGGAGCTAACTCGTTTGATCGCCTGCATTTGAAGCTATATCACATATATCACAAGTGTTTGAAGCTAAATCATTTGTTAAGCATGGATTTGAAGGTAAACCTTCTACATCGCATTGATTTGAAGCTAAATCATGGGTTTCGCATAGATATGAAGCTAACTCGTTTGTTTCGTCTGCATTTGAAGCTGTATCATTTATATCGCAAGTATTTGAAGCTAAATCATTTGTTAAGCATGGATTTGAAGGTATACCTTCTACATCGCATTGATTTGAAGCTAAATCATGAGTTTCGCATAGATATGAAGCTAACTCGTTTGTTTCGTCTGCATTTGAAGCTGTATCACTTATACCGCAAGTATCTGAACCTAAATCATTTGTTTCGCATGGATTGGAAGCTAAGCCTTCTACTTCGCATTGATTTGAAGCTAAATCAAGTTTATCGCATGGATTTTGAAGCTAACTCGTTTGATAGTCTGCATTTGAAGCTATATCACTTATATCCCAAGTGTTTGAAGCTAAATTATTTGTTAAGCATGGATTTGAAGGTAAACCTCCTACATCGCATTGATTTGAAGCTAAATCATGAGTTTCGCATGGATCAGAAGCTAACACGTTTGTTTCGCCTGCATTTGAAGCTATATCATTTATATCGCAAATATTTGAAGCGAAATCATTTGTTAAGCATGGATTTGAAGGTAAACCTTCTACATCGCATTGATTTGAAGCTAAATCATGAGTTTCGCATGGATTAGAAGCTAACTAGTTTGTTTCGCCTGCATTTGAAGCTATATCATTTATATCGCAAGTATTTGAAGCTAAATCATTTGTGTTCCACGGATTTGAAGCTAATCCTTCTACTTCGCATTGATTTGAAGCTAAATCAAGTTTATCGCATGGATTTTGAATCTAACTCGTTTGATCGTCTGCATTTGTTGCCATATCACTTATATCCCAAGTGTTTGAAGCTAAATCATTTTTTAAGCATGGATTTGAAGGTAAACCTTCTACATCGCATTGATTTGAAGCTAAATCATGAGTTTCGCATGGATTAGAAGCTAACACGTTTGTTTCGCCTGCATTTGAAGCTATATCATTTATATCGCAAGTATTTGAAGCTAAATCATTTGTTAAGCATGGATTTGAAGGTATACCTTCTACATCGCATTGATTTGAAGCTAAATCATGTGTTTCGCATGGATATGAAGATATCTCGTTTGTTTCGTCTGCATTTGAAGCTGTATCATTTATACCGCAAGTATCTGAACCTAAATCATTTGTTTCGCATGGATTTGAAGCTAAGCCTTCTACTTTGCATTGATTTGAAGCTAAATCAAGTTTATCGCATGGATTTTGAAGCTAACTCGTTTGATCGTCTGCATTTGAAACTTTTTCACTTATATCCCAAGTGTTTGAAGCTAAATCATTTGTTAAGCATTGATTTGAAGGTAAACCTTCTACATCGCATTGATTTGTAGCTAAATCATGAGTTTCGCATGGATTAGAAGCTAACTCGTTTGTTCCGCCTGCATTTGAAGCTATATCATTTATATCGCAAGTGTTTGAAGCTAAATCATTTGTGTTGCATGGATTTGAAGCTAATCCTTCTACTTCGCATTTATTTGAAGCTAAATCAAGTTTATCGCATGGATTTTGGAGCTAACTCGTTTGATCGCCTGCATTTGAAGCTATATCACATATATCACAAGTGTTTGAAGCTAAATCATTTGTTAAGCATGGATTTGAAGGTAAACCTTCTACATCGCATTGATTTGAAGCTAAATCATGGGTTTCGCATAGATATGAAGCTAACTCGTTTGATCGTCTGCATTTGTTGCCATATCACTTATATCCCAAGTGTTTGAAGCGAAATCATTTGTTAAGCATGGATTTGAAGGTAAACCTCCTACATCGCATTGATTTGAAGCTAAATCATGAGTTTCGCATGGATCAGAAGCTAACACGTTTGTTTCGCCTGCATTTGAAGCTATATCATTTATATCGCAAATATTTGAAGCGAAATCATTTGTCAAGCATGGATTTGAAGGTAAACCTTCTACTTCGCATTGATTTGAAGCTAATTCATGAGTTTCGCATGGATTAGAAGCTAACTAGTTTGTTTCGCCTGCATTTGAAGCTATATCATTTATATCGCTAGTATTTGAAGCTAAATCATTTGTGTTGCATGGATTTGAAGCTCATCCTTCTACTTCGCATTGATTTGAATCTAAATCAAATTTATCGCGAGGATTATGTAGCTAACTCGTTTGATCGTCTGCATTTGAAGCTATATCAGTTATATCCCAAGTGTTTGAAGCTAAATTATTTGTTAAGCATGGATTTGAAGGTAAACCTTCCACATCGCATTGATTTGAAGCTAAATCAAGTTTATCGCATGGATTTTGGAGCTAACTCGTTTGATCGCCTGCATTTGAAGCTATATCACTTATATCCCAAGTGTTTGAAGCTAAATCATTTGTTAAGCATGGATTTGAAGGTAAACCTTCTACATCGCATTGATTTGAAGCTAAATCATGGGTTTCGCATAGATATGAAGCTATCTCGTTTGTTTCGTCTGCATTTGAAGCTGTATCATTTATACCGCAGTATCTGAACCTAAATCATTTGTTTCGCATGGATTTGAAGCTAAGCCTTCTACTTTGCATTGATTTGAAGCTAAATCAAGTTTATCGCATGGATTTTGAAGCTAACTCGTTTGATCGTCTGCATTTGAAGCTTTTTCACTTATATCCCAAGTGTTTGAAGCTAAATCATTTGTTAAGCATTGATTTGAAGGTAAACCTTCCACATCGCATTGATTTGAAGCTAAATCAAGTTTATCGCATGGATTTTGAAGCTAACTCGTTTGATCGTCTGCATTTGAAGCTATATCACTTATATCCCAAGTGTTTGAAGCTAAATTATTTGTTAAGCATGGATTTGAAGGTAAACCTCCTACATCGCATTGATTTGAAGCTAAATCATGAGTTTCGCATGGATCAGAAGCTAACTCGTTTGACCGTCTGCATTTGAAGCTATATCATTTATATCGCAAGTATTTGAAGCTAAATCATTTGTGTTCCACGGATTTGAAGCTAATCCTTCTACTTCGCATTGATTTGAAGCTAAATCAAGTTTATCGCATGGATTTTGAATCTAACTCGTTTGATCGTCTGCATTTGAAGCTATATCACTTATATCCCAAGTGTTTGAAGCTTAATCATTTGTTGCGCATGGATTTGAAGGTGAACCTTCTACATCGCATTGATTTGAAGCTAAATCATGAGTTTCGCATGGATTAGAAGCTAACTCGTTTGTTTCGCCTGCATTTGAAGCTATATCATTTATATCGCTAGTATTTGAAGCTAAATCATTTGTGTTGCATGGATTTGAAGCTCATCCTTCTACTTCGCATTGATTTGAATCTAAATCAAATTTATCGCGAGGATTATGTAGCTAACTCGTTTGATCGTCTGCATTTGAAGCTATATCAGTTATATCCCAAGTGTTTGAAGCTAAATTATTTGTTAAGCATGGATTTGAAGGTAAACCTTCCACATCGCATTGATTTGAAGCTAAATCAAGTTTATCGCATGGATTTTGGAGCTAACTCGTTTGATCGCCTGCATTTGAAGCTATATCACTTATATCCCAAGTGTTTGAAGCTAAATCATTTGTTAAGCATGGATTTGAAGGTAAACCTTCTACATCGCATTGATTTGAAGCTAAATCATGGGTTTCGCATAGATATGAAGCTAACTCGTTTGTTTCGTCTGCATTTGAAGCTGTATCACTTATACCGCAAGTATCTGGACCTAAATCATTTGTTTCGCATGGATTGGAAGCTAAGCCTTCTACTTCGCATTGATTTCAAGCTAAATCAAGTTTATCGCATGGATTTTGATGCTAACTCGTTTGATCGTCTGTATTTGATGCCATATCACTTATATCCCAAGTGTTTGAAGCTAAATTATTTGTTAAGCATGGATTTGAAGGTAAACCTTCCACATCGCATTGATTTGAAGCTAAATCAAGTTTATCGCATGGATTTTGGAGCTAACTCGTTTGATCGCCTGCATTTGAAGCTATATCACATATATCACAAGTGTTTGAAGCTAAATCATTTGTTAAGCATGGATTTGAAGATAAACCTTCTACATCGCATTGATTTGAAGCTAAATCATGAGTTTCGCATGGATTAGAAGCTAACTAGTTTGTTTCGCCTGCATTTGAAGCTATATCATTTATATCGCAAGTATTTGAAGCTAAATCATTTGTGTTCCACGGATTTGAAGCTAATCCTTCTACTTCGCATTGATTTGAAGCTAAATCAAGTTTATCGCATGGATTTTGAATCTAACTCGTTTGATCGTCTGCATTTGTTGCCATATCACTTATATCCCAAGTGTTTGAAGCTAAATCATTTTTTAAGCATGGATTTGAAGGTAAACCTTCTACATCGCATTGATTTGAAGCTAAATCATGAGTTTCGCATGGATTAGAAGCTAACACGTTTGTTTCGCCTGCATTTGAAGCTATATCATTTATATCGCAAGTATTTGAAGCTAAATCATTTGTTAAGCATGGATTTGAAGGTATACCTTCTACATCGCATTGATTTGAAGCTAAATCATGTGTTTCGCATAGATATGAAGCTATCTCGTTTGTTTCGTCTGCATTTGAAGCTGTATCATTTATACCGCAAGTATCTGAACCTAAATCATTTGTTTCGCATGGATTTGAAGCTAAGCCTTCTACTTTGCATTGATTTGAAGCTAAATCAAGTTTATCGCATGGATTTTGAAGCTAACTCTTTTATCGTCTGCATTTGAAGCTTTTTCACTTATATCCCAAGTGTTTGAAGCTAAATCATTTGTTAAGCATTGATTTGAAGGTAAACCTTCCACATCGCATTGATTTGAAGCTAAATCATGAGTTTCGCATGGATTAGAAGCTAACTCGTTTGTTTCGCCTGCATTTGAAGCTATATCATTTATATCGCTAGTATTTGAAGCTAAATCATTTGTGTTGCATGGATTTGAAGCTCATCCTTCTACTTCGCATTGATTTGAATCTAAATCAAATTTATCGCGAGGATTATGTAGCTAACTCGTTTGATCGTCTGCATTTGAAGCTATATCAGTTATATCCCAAGTGTTTGAAGCTAAATTATTTGTTAAGCATGGATTTGAAGGTAAACCTTCCACATCGCATTGATTTGAAGCTAAATCAAGTTTATCGCATGGATTTTGGAGCTAACTCGTTTGATCGCCTGCATTTGAAGCTATATCACTTATATCCCAAGTGTTTGAAGCTAAATCATTTGTTAAGCATGGATTTGAAGGTAAACCTTCTACATCGCATTGATTTGAAGCTAAATCATGGGTTTCGCATAGATATGAAGCTATCTCGTTTGTTTCGTCTGCATTTGAAGCTGTATCATTTATACCGCAGTATCTGAACCTAAATCATTTGTTTCGCATGGATTTGAAGCTAAGCCTTCTACTTTGCATTGATTTGAAGCTAAATCAAGTTTATCGCATGGATTTTGAAGCTAACTCGTTTGATCGTCTGCATTTGAAGCTTTTTCACTTATATCGCCAAGTGTTTGAAGCTAAATCATTTGTTAAGCATTGATTTGAAGGTAAACCTTCCACATCGCATTGATTTGAAGCTAAATCAAGTTTATCGCATGGATTTTGAAGCTAACTCGTTTGATCGTCTGCATTTGAAGCTATATCACTTATATCCCAAGTGTTTGAAGCTAAATTATTTGTTAAGCATGGATTTGAAGGTAAACCTCCTACATCGCATTGATTTGAAGCTAAATCATGAGTTTCGCATGGATCAGAAGCTAACTCGTTTGACCGTCTGCATTTGAAGCTATATCATTTATATCGCAAGTATTTGAAGCTAAATCATTTGTGTTCCACGGATTTGAAGCTAATCCTTCTACTTCGCATTGATTTGAAGCTAAATCAAGTTTATCGCATGGATTTTGAATCTAACTCGTTTGATCGTCTGCATTTGAAGCTATATCACTTATATCCCAAGTGTTTGAAGCTTAATCATTTGTTGCGCATGGATTTGAAGGTGAACCTTCTACATCG
The DNA here is from genome assembly GCF_051020955.1 of Megalopta genalis. Taxonomy (NCBI): domain Eukaryota; kingdom Metazoa; phylum Arthropoda; class Insecta; order Hymenoptera; family Halictidae; genus Megalopta; species Megalopta genalis. The sequence continues at coordinate 48,732 of NW_027476618.1, forward strand.
CATTGATTTGAAGCTAAATCATGAGTTTCGCATGGATTAGAAGCTAACTCGTTTGTTTCGCCTGCATTTGAAGCTATATCATTTATATCGCTAGTATTTGAAGCTAAATCATTTGTGTTGCATGGATTTGAAGCTCATCCTTCTACTTCGCATTGATTTGAATCTAAATCAAATTTATCGCGAGGATTATGTAGCTAACTCGTTTGATCGTCTGCATTTGAAGCTATATCAGTTATATCCCAAGTGTTTGAAGCTAAATTATTTGTTAAGCATGGATTTGAAGGTAAACCTTCCACATCGCATTGATTTGAAGCTAAATCAAGTTTATCGCATGGATTTTGGAGCTAACTCGTTTGATCGCCTGCATTTGAAGCTATATCACTTATATCCCAAGTGTTTGAAGCTAAATCATTTGTTAAGCATGGATTTGAAGGTAAACCTTCTACATCGCATTGATTTGAAGCTAAATCATGGGTTTCGCATAGATATGAAGCTAACTCGTTTGTTTCGTCTGCATTTGAAGCTGTATCACTTATACCGCAAGTATCTGGACCTAAATCATTTGTTTCGCATGGATTGGAAGCTAAGCCTTCTACTTCGCATTGATTTCAAGCTAAATCAAGTTTATCGCATGGATTTTGATGCTAACTCGTTTGATCGTCTGTATTTGATGCCATATCACTTATATCCCAAGTGTTTGAAGCTAAATTATTTGTTAAGCATGGATTTGAAGGTAAACCTTCCACATCGCATTGATTTGAAGCTAAATCAAGTTTATCGCATGGATTTTGGAGCTAACTCGTTTGATCGCCTGCATTTGAAGCTATATCACATATATCACAAGTGTTTGAAGCTAAATCATTTGTTAAGCATGGATTTGAAGATAAACCTTCTACATCGCATTGATTTGAAGCTAAATCATGAGTTTCGCATGGATTAGAAGCTAACTAGTTTGTTTCGCCTGCATTTGAAGCTATATCATTTATATCGCAAGTATTTGAAGCTAAATCATTTGTGTTCCACGGATTTGAAGCTAATCCTTCTACTTCGCATTGATTTGAAGCTAAATCAAGTTTATCGCATGGATTTTGAATCTAACTCGTTTGATCGTCTGCATTTGTTGCCATATCACTTATATCCCAAGTGTTTGAAGCTAAATCATTTTTTAAGCATGGATTTGAAGGTAAACCTTCTACATCGCATTGATTTGAAGCTAAATCATGAGTTTCGCATGGATTAGAAGCTAACACGTTTGTTTCGCCCTGCATTTGAAGCTATATCATTTATATCGCAAGTATTTGAAGCTAAATCATTTGTTAAGCATGGATTTGAAGGTATACCTTCTACATCGCATTGATTTGAAGCTAAAATCATGTGTTTCGCATAGATATGAAGCTATCTCGTTTGTTTCGTCTGCATTTGAAGCTGTATCATTTATACCGCAAGTATCTGAACCTAAATCATTTGTTTCGCATGGATTTGAAGCTAAGCCTTCTACTTTGCATTGATTTGAAGCTAAATCAAGTTTATCGCATGGATTTTGAAGCTAACTCTTTTATCGTCTGCATTTGAAGCTTTTTCACTTATATCCCAAGTGTTTGAAGCTAAATCATTTGTTAAGCATTGATTTGAAGGTAAACCTTCCACATCGCATTGATTTGAAGCTAAATCATGAGTTTCGCATGGATTAGAAGCTAACTCGTTTGTTTCGCCTGCATTTGAAGCTATATCATTTATATCGCTAGTATTTGAAGCTAAATCATTTGTGTTGCATGGATTTGAAGCTCATCCTTCTACTTCGCATTGATTTGAATCTAAATCAAATTTATCGCGAGGATTATGTAGCTAACTCGTTTGATCGTCTGCATTTGAAGCTATATCAGTTATATCCCAAGTGTTTGAAGCTAAATTATTTGTTAAGCATGGATTTGAAGGTAAACCTTCCACATCGCATTGATTTGAAGCTAAATCAAGTTTATCGCATGGATTTTGGAGCTAACTCGTTTGATCGCCTGCATTTGAAGCTATATCACTTATATCCCAAGTGTTTGAAGCTAAATCATTTGTTAAGCATGGATTTGAAGGTAAACCTTCTACATCGCATTGATTTGAAGCTAAATCATGGGTTTCGCATAGATATGAAGCTATCTCGTTTGTTTCGTCTGCATTTGAAGCTGTATCATTTATACCGCAGTATCTGAACCTAAATCATTTGTTTCGCATGGATTTGAAGCTAAGCCTTCTACTTTGCATTGATTTGAAGCTAAATCAAGTTTATCGCATGGATTTTGAAGCTAACTCGTTTGATCGTCTGCATTTGAAGCTTTTTCACTTATATCCCAAGTGTTTGAAGCTAAATCATTTGTTAAGCATTGATTTGAAGGTAAACCTTCCACATCGCATTGATTTGAAGCTAAATCAAGTTTATCGCATGGATTTTGAAGCTAACTCGTTTGATCGTCTGCATTTGAAGCTATATCACTTATATCCCAAGTGTTTGAAGCTAAATTATTTGTTAAGCATGGATTTGAAGGTAAACCTCCTACATCGCATTGATTTGAAGCTAAATCATGAGTTTCGCATGGATCAGAAGCTAACTCGTTTGACCGTCTGCATTTGAAGCTATATCATTTATATCGCAAGTATTTGAAGCTAAATCATTTGTGTTCCACGGATTTGAAGCTAATCCTTCTACTTCGCATTGATTTGAAGCTAAATCAAGTTTATCGCATGGATTTTGAATCTAACTCGTTTGATCGTCTGCATTTGAAGCTATATCACTTATATCCCAAGTGTTTGAAGCTTAATCATTTGTTGCGCATGGATTTGAAGGTGAACCTTCTACATCGCATTGATTTGAAGCTAAATCATGAGTTTCGCATGGATTAGAAGCTAACTCGTTTGTTTCGCCTGCATTTGAAGCTATATCATTTATATCGCTAGTATTTGAAGCTAAATCATTTGTGTTGCATGGATTTGAAGCTCATCCTTCTACTTCGCATTGATTTGAATCTAAATCAAATTTATCGCGAGGATTATGTAGCTAACTCGTTTGATCGTCTGCATTTGAAGCTATATCAGTTATATCCCAAGTGTTTGAAGCTAAATTATTTGTTAAGCATGGATTTGAAGGTAAACCTTCCACATCGCATTGATTTGAAGCTAAATCAAGTTTATCGCATGGATTTTGGAGCTAACTCGTTTGATCGCCTGCATTTGAAGCTATATCACTTATATCCCAAGTGTTTGAAGCTAAATCATTTGTTAAGCATGGATTTGAAGGTAAACCTTCTACATCGCATTGATTTGAAGCTAAATCATGGGTTTCGCATAGATATGAAGCTAACTCGTTTGTTTCGTCTGCATTTGAAGCTGTATCACTTATACCGCAAGTATCTGGACCTAAATCATTTGTTTCGCATGGATTGGAAGCTAAGCCTTCTACTTCGCATTGATTTCAAGCTAAATCAAGTTTATCGCATGGATTTTGATGCTAACTCGTTTGATCGTCTGTATTTGATGCCATATCACTTATATCCCAAGTGTTTGAAGCTAAATTATTTGTTAAGCATGGATTTGAAGGTAAACCTTCCACATCGCATTGATTTGAAGCTAAATCAAGTTTATCGCATGGATTTTGGAGCTAACTCGTTTGATCGCCTGCATTTGAAGCTATATCACATATATCACAAGTGTTTGAAGCTAAATCATTTGTTAAGCATGGATTTGAAGATAAACCTTCTACATCGCATTGATTTGAAGCTAAATCATGAGTTTCGCATGGATTAGAAGCTAACTAGTTTGTTTCGCCTGCATTTGAAGCTATATCATTTATATCGCAAGTATTTGAAGCTAAATCATTTGTGTTCCACGGATTTGAAGCTAATCCTTCTACTTCGCATTGATTTGAAGCTAAATCAAGTTTATCGCATGGATTTTGAATCTAACTCGTTTGATCGTCTGCATTTGTTGCCATATCACTTATATCCCAAGTGTTTGAAGCTAAATCATTTTTTAAGCATGGATTTGAAGGTAAACCTTCTACATCGCATTGATTTGAAGCTAAATCATGAGTTTCGCATGGATTAGAAGCTAACACGTTTGTTTCGCCTGCATTTGAAGCTATATCATTTATATCGCAAGTATTTGAAGCTAAATCATTTGTTAAGCATGGATTTGAAGGTATACCTTCTACATCGCATTGATTTGAAGCTAAATCATGTGTTTCGCATAGATATGAAGCTATCTCGTTTGTTTCGTCTGCATTTGAAGCTGTATCATTTATACCGCAAGTATCTGAACCTAAATCATTTGTTTCGCATGGATTTGAAGCTAAGCCTTCTACTTTGCATTGATTTGAAGCTAAATCAAGTTTATCGCATGGATTTTGAAGCTAACTCTTTTATCGTCTGCATTTGAAGCTTTTTCACTTATATCCCAAGTGTTTGAAGCTAAATCATTTGTTAAGCATTGATTTGAAGGTAAACCTTCCACATCGCATTGATTTGAAGCTAAATCATGAGTTTCGCATGGATTAGAAGCTAACTCGTTTGTTTCGCCTGCATTTGAAGCTATATCATTTATATCGCTAGTATTTGAAGCTAAATCATTTGTGTTGCATGGATTTGAAGCTCATCCTTCTACTTCGCATTGATTTGAATCTAAATCAAATTTATCGCGAGGATTATGTAGCTAACTCGTTTGATCGTCTGCATTTGAAGCTATATCAGTTATATCCCAAGTGTTTGAAGCTAAATTATTTGTTAAGCATGGATTTGAAGGTAAACCTTCCACATCGCATTGATTTGAAGCTAAATCAAGTTTATCGCATGGATTTTGGAGCTAACTCGTTTGATCGCCTGCATTTGAAGCTATATCACTTATATCCCAAGTGTTTGAAGCTAAATCATTTGTTAAGCATGGATTTGAAGGTAAACCTTCTACATCGCATTGATTTGAAGCTAAATCATGGGTTTCGCATAGATATGAAGCTATCTCGTTTGTTTCGTCTGCATTTGAAGCTGTATCATTTATACCGCAGTATCTGAACCTAAATCATTTGTTTCGCATGGATTTGAAGCTAAGCCTTCTACTTTGCATTGATTTGAAGCTAAATCAAGTTTATCGCATGGATTTTGAAGCTAACTCGTTTGATCGTCTGCATTTGAAGCTTTTTCACTTATATCCCAAGTGTTTGAAGCTAAATCATTTGTTAAGCATTGATTTGAAGGTAAACCTTCCACATCGCATTGATTTGAAGCTAAATCAAGTTTATCGCATGGATTTTGAAGCTAACTCGTTTGATCGTCTGCATTTGAAGCTATATCACTTATATCCCAAGTGTTTGAAGCTAAATTATTTGTTAAGCATGGATTTGAAGGTAAACCTCCTACATCGCATTGATTTGAAGCTAAATCATGAGTTTCGCATGGATCAGAAGCTAACTCGTTTGACCGTCTGCATTTGAAGCTATATCATTTATATCGCAAGTATTTGAAGCTAAATCATTTGTGTTCCACGGATTTGAAGCTAATCCTTCTACTTCGCATTGATTTGAAGCTAAATCAAGTTTATCGCATGGATTTTGAATCTAACTCGTTTGATCGTCTGCATTTGAAGCTATATCACTTATATCCCAAGTGTTTGAAGCTTAATCATTTGTTGCGCATGGATTTGAAGGTGAACCTTCTACATCGCATTGATTTGAAGCTAAATCATGAGTTTCGCATGGATTAGAAGCTAACTCGTTTGTTTCGCCTGCATTTGAAGCTATATCATTTATATCGCTAGTATTTGAAGCTAAATCATTTGTGTTGCATGGATTTGAAGCTCATCCTTCTACTTCGCATTGATTTGAATCTAAATCAAATTTATCGCGAGGATTATGTAGCTAACTCGTTTGATCGTCTGCATTTGAAGCTATATCAGTTATATCCCAAGTGTTTGAAGCTAAATTATTTGTTAAGCATGGATTTAAAGGTAAACCTTCCACATCGCATTGATTTGAAGCTAAATCAAGTTTATCGCATGGATTTTGGAGCTAACTCGTTTGATCGCCTGCATTTGAAGCTATATCACTTATATCCCAAGTGTTTGAAGCTAAATCATTTGTTAAGCATGGATTTGAAGGTAAACCTTCTACATCGCATTGATTTGAAGCTAAATCATGGGTTTCGCATGGATTAGAAGCTAACACGTTTGTTTCGCCTGCATTTGAAGCTATATCATTTATATCGCAAGTATTTGAAGCTAAATCATTTGTTAAGCATGGATTTGAAGGTATACCTTCTACATCGCATTGATTTGAAGCTAAATCATGTGTTTCGCATAGATATGAAGCTATCTCGTTTGTTTCGTCTGCATTTGAAGCTGTATCATTTATACCGCAAGTATCTGAACCTAAATCATTTGTTTCGCATGGATTTGAAGCTAAGCCTTCTACTTTGCATTGATTTGAAGCTAAATCAAGTTTATCGCATGGATTTTGAAGCTAACTCTTTTATCGTCTGCATTTGAAGCTTTTTCACTTATATCCCAAGTCTTTGAAGCTAAATCATTTGTTAAGCATTGATTTGAAGGTAAACCTTCTACATCGCATTGATTTGAAGCTAAATCATGAGTTTCGCATGGATTAGAAGCTAACTCGTTTGTTTCGCCTGCATTTGAAGCTATATCATTTATATCGCTAGTATTTGAAGCTAAATCATTTGTGTTGCATGGATTTGAAGCTCATCCTTCTACTTCGCATTGATTTGAATCTAAATCAAATTTATCGCGAGGATTATGTAGCTAACTCGTTTGATCGTCTGCATTTGAAGCTATATCAGTTATATCCCAAGTGTTTGAAGCTAAATTATTTGTTAAGCATGGATTTGAAGGTAAACCTTCCACATCGCATTGATTTGAAGCTAAATCAAGTTTATCGCATGGATTTTGGAGCTAACTCGTTTGATCGCCTGCATTTGAAGCTATATCACTTATATCCCAAGTGTTTGAAGCTAAATCATTTGTTAAGCATGGATTTGAAGGTAAACCTTCTACATCGCATTGATTTGAAGCTAAATCATGGGTTTCGCATAGATATGAAGCTAACTCGTTTGTTTCGTCTGCATTTGAAGCTGTATCACTTATACCGCAAGTATCTGGACCTAAATCATTTGTTTCGCATGGATTGGAAGCTAAGCCTTCTACTTCGCATTGATTTCAAGCTAAATCAAGTTTATCGCATGGATTTTGATGCTAACTCGTTTGATCGTCTGTATTTGATGCCATATCACTTATATCCCAAGTGTTTGAAGCTAAATCATTTTTTAAGTATGGATTAGAAGGTAAACCTTCTACATCGCATTGATTTGAAGCTAAATCATGAGTTTCGCATGGATTAGAAGCTAACACGTTTGTTTCGCCTGCATTTGAAGCTATATCATTTATATCGCAAGTATTTGAAGCTAAATCATTTGTTAAGCATGGATTTGAAGGTATACCTTCTACATCGCATTGATTTGAAGCTAAATCATGAGTTTCGCATAGATATGGAGCTAACTCGTTTGTTTCGTCTGCATTTGAAGCTGTATCACTTATACCGCAAGTATCTGAACCTAAATCATTTGTTTCGCATGGATTGGAAGCTAAGCCTTCTACTTCGCATTGATTTGAAGCTAAATCAAGTTTATCGCATGGATTTTGAAGCTAACTCGTTTGATCGTCTGCATTTGAAGCTATATCACTTATATCCCAAGTGTTTGAAGCTAAATTATTTGTTAAGCATGGATTTGAAGGTAAACCTCCTACATCGCATTGATTTGAAGCTAAATCATGAGTTTCGCATGGATCAGAAGCTAACACATTTGTTTCGCCTGCATTTGAAGCTATATCATTTATATCGCAAATATTTGAAGCGAAATCATTTGTTAAGCATGGATTTGAAGGTAAACCTTCTACATCGCATTGATTTGAAGCTAAATCATGAGTTTCGCATGGATTAGAAGCTAACTAGTTTGTTTCGCCTGCATTTGAAGCTATATCATTTATATCGCAAGTATTTGAAGCTAAATCATCTGTGTTCCACGGATTTGAAGCTAATCCTTCTACTTCGCATTGATTTGAAGCTAAATCAAGTTTATCGCATGGATTTTGAAGCTAACTCGTTTGATCGTCTGCATTTGAAGCTATATCACTTATATCCCAAGTGTTTGAAGCTAAATTATTTGTTAAGCATGGATTTGAAGGTAAACCTCCTACATCGCATTGATTTGAAGCTAAATCATGAGTTTCGCATGGATCAGAAGCTAACACATTTGTTTCGCCTGCATTTGAAGCTATATCATTTATATCGCAAATATTTGAAGCGAAATCATTTGTTAAGCATGGATTTGAAGGTAAACCTTCTACATCGCATTGATTTGAAGCTAAATCATGAGTTTCGCATGGATTAGAAGCTAACTAGTTTGTTTCGCCTGCATTTGAAGCTATATCATTTATATCGCAAGTATTTGAAGCTAAATCATCTGTGTTCCACGGATTTGAAGCTAATCCTTCTACTTCGCATTGATTTGAAGCTAAATCAAGTTTATCGCATGGATTTTGAATCTAACTCGTTTGATCGTCTGCATTTGTTGCCATATCACTTATATCCCAAGTGTTTGAAGCTAAATCATTTTTTAAGCATGGATTTGAAGGTAAACCTTCTACATCGCATTGATTTGAAGCTAAATCATGAGTTTCGCATGGATTAGAAGCTAACACGTTTGTTTCTCCTGCATTTGAAGCTATATCATTTATATCGCAAGTATTTGAAGCTAAATCATTTGTTAAGCATGGATTTGAAGGTATACCTTCTACATCGCATTGATTTGAAGCTAAATCATGTGTTTCGCATAGATATGAAGCTATCTCGTTTGTTTCGTCTGCATTTGAAGCTGTATCATTTATACCGCAAGTATCTGAACCTAAATCATTTGTTTCGCATGGATTTGAAGCTAAACCTTCTACTTTGCATTGATTTGAAGCTAAATCAAGTTTATCGCATGGATTTTGAAGCTAACTCGTTTGATCGTCTGCTTTTGAAGCTTTTTCACTTATATCCCAAGTATTTGAAGCTAAATCATTTGTTTCGCATGGATTGGAAGCTAAGCCTTCTACTTCGCATTGATTTCAAGCTAAGTCAAGTTTATCGCATGGATTTTGATGCTAACTCGTTTGATCGTCTGTATTTGATGCCATATCACTTATATCCCAAGTGTTTGAAGCTAAATCATTTTTTAAGTATGGATTAGAAGGTAAACCTTCTACATCGCATTGATTTGAAGCTAAATCATGAGTTTCGCATGGATTAGAAGCTAACACGTTTGTTTCGCCTGCATTTGAAGCTATATCATTTATATCGCAAGTATTTGAAGCTAAATCATTTGTGTTCCACGGATTTGAAGCTAATCCTTCTACTTCGCATTGATTTGAAGCTAAATCAAGTTTATCGCATGGATTTTGAATCTAACTCGTTTGATCGTCTGCATTTGTTGCCATATCACTTATATCCCAAGTGTTTGAAGCTAAATCATTTTTTAAGCATGGATTTGAAGGTAAACCTTCTACATCGCATTGATTTGAAGCTAAATCATGAGTTTCGCATGGATTAGAAGCTAACACGTTTGTTTCGCCTGCATTTGAAGCTATATCATTTATATCGCAAGTATTTGAAGCTAAATCATTTGTTAAGCATGGATTTGAAGGTATACCTTCTACATCGCATTGATTTGAAGCTAAATCATGTGTTTCGCATGGATATGAAGATATCTCGTTTGTTTCGTCTGCATTTGAAGCTGTATCATTTATACCGCAAGTATCTGAACCTAAATCATTTGTTTCGCATGGATTTGAAGCTAAGCCTTCTACTTTGCATTGATTTGAAGCTAAATCAAGTTTATCGCATGGATTTTGAAGCTAACTCGTTTGATCGTCTGCATTTGAAACTTTTTCACTTATATCCCAAGTGTTTGAAGCTAAATCATTTGTTAAGCATTGATTTGAAGGTAAACCTTCTACATCGCATTGATTTGTAGCTAAATCATGAGTTTCGCATGGATTAGAAGCTAACTCGTTTGTTCCGCCTGCATTTGAAGCTATATCATTTATATCGCAAGTGTTTGAAGCTAAATCATTTGTGTTGCATGGATTTGAAGCTAATCCTTCTACTTCGCATTTATTTGAAGCTAAATCAAGTTTATCGCATGGATTTTGGAGCTAACTCGTTTGATCGCCTGCATTTGAAGCTATATCACATATATCACAAGTGTTTGAAGCTAAATCATTTGTTAAGCATGGATTTGAAGGTAAACCTTCTACATCGCATTGATTTGAAGCTAAATCATGGGTTTCGCATAGATATGAAGCTAACTCGTTTGATCGTCTGCATTTGTTGCCATATCACTTATATCCCAAGTGTTTGAAGCGAAATCATTTGTTAAGCATGGATTTGAAGGTAAACCTCCTACATCGCATTGATTTGAAGCTAAATCATGAGTTTCGCATGGATCAGAAGCTAACACGTTTGTTTCGCCTGCATTTGAAGCTATATCATTTATATCGCAAATATTTGAAGCGAAATCATTTGTTAAGCATGGATTTGAAGGTAAACCTTCTACATCGCATTGATTTGAAGCTAAATCATGAGTTTCGCATGGATTAGAAGCTAACTAGTTTGTTTCGCCTGCATTTGAAGCTATATCATTTATATCGCAAGTATTTGAAGCTAAATCATTTGTGTTCCACGGATTTGAAGCTAATCCTTCTACTTCGCATTGATTTGAAGCTAAATCAAGTTTATCGCATGGATTTTGAATCTAACTCGTTTGATCGTCTGCATTTGTTGCCATATCACTTATATCCCAAGTGTTTGAAGCTAAATCATTTTTTAAGCATGGATTTGAAGGTAAACCTTCTACATCGCATTGATTTGAAGCTAAATCATGTGTTTCGCATGGATATGAAGATATCTCGTTTGTTTCGTCTGCATTTGAAGCTGTATCATTTATACCGCAAGTATCTGAACCTAAATCATTTGTTTCGCATGGATTTGAAGCTAAGCCTTCTACTTTGCATTGATTTGAAGCTAAATCAAGTTTATCGCATGGATTTTGAAGCTAACTCGTTTGATCGTCTGCATTTGAAACTTTTTCACTTATATCCCAAGTGTTTGAAGCTAAATCATTTGTTAAGCATTGATTTGAAGGTAAACCTTCTACATCGCATTGATTTGTAGCTAAATCATGAGTTTCGCATGGATTAGAAGCAAACTCGTTTGTTCCGCCTGCATTTGAAGCTATATCATTTATATCGCAAGTGTTTGAAGCTAAATCATTTGTGTTGCATGGATTTGAAGCTAATCCTTCTACTTCGCATTTATTTGAAGCTAAATCAAGTTTATCGCATGGATTTTGGAGCTAACTCGTTTGATCGCCTGCATTTGAAGCTATATCACATATATCACAAGTGTTTGAAGCTAAATCATTTGTTAAGCATGGATTTGAAGGTAAACCTTCTACATCGCATTGATTTGAAGCTAAATCATGGGTTTCGCATAGATATGAAGCTAACTCGTTTGATCGTCTGCATTTGTTGCCATATCACTTATATCCCAAGTGTTTGAAGCGAAATCATTTGTTAAGCATGGATTTGAAGGTAAACCTTCTACATCGCATTGATTTGAAGCTAAATCATGAGTATCGCATGGATTAGAAGCTAACTAGTTTGTTTCGCCTGCATTTGAAGCTATATCATCTATATCGCAAGTATTTGAAGCTAAATCATTTGTGTTCCACGGATTTGAAGCTAACCCTTCTACTTCGCATTGATTTGAAGCTAAATCAAGTTTATCGCATGGATTTTGAATATAACTCGTTTGATCGTCTGCATTTGATGCCATATCACTTATATCCCAAGTGTTTGAAGCTAAATCATTTTTCAAGCTTGGATTTGAAGGTAACCCTTCTACATCGCATTGATTTGAAGCTAAATCAAGTTTATCGCATGGATTTTGAAGCTAACTCGTTTGATCGTCTGCATTTGAAGCTTTTTCACTTATATCCCAAGTGTTTGAAGCTAAATCATTTTTTAAGCATGGATTTGAAGGTAAACCTTCTACATCGCATTGATTTGAAGCTAAATCATGAGTTTCGCATGGATTAGTAGCTAACTCGTTTGTTTCGCCTGCATTTGAAGCTAATCATTTATATCGCTAGTATTTGAAGCTAAATCATTTGTTAAGCATGGATTTGAAGGTAAACCTTCTACATCGCATTGATTTGAAGCTAAATCATGAGTTTCGCATGGATTTGAAGCTAAGCCTTCTACTTTGCATTGATTTGAAGCTAAATCAAGTTTATCGCATGGATTTTGAAGCTAACTCGTTTGATCGTCTGCATTTGATGACATATCACTTATATCCCAAGTGTTTGAAGCTAAATCATTTTTTAAGCATGGATTTGAAGGTAAACCTTCTACATCGCATCGATTTGAAGCTAAATCATGAGTTTCGCATGGATTAGAAGCTAACTCGTTTGTTTCGCCTGCATTTGAAGCTATATCATTTATATCGCAAGTATTTGAAGCTAATTCATTTGTTAAGCATGGATTTGAAGGTAAACCTTCTACATCGCATTGATTTGAAGCTAAATCAAGTTTATCGCATGGTTTTTGAAGCTAACTCGTTTGATCGTCTGCATTTGAAGCCATATCACTTATATCCCAAGTGCTTGAAGCTAAATCATTTTTTAAGCATGGATTTGAAGTTAAACCTTCTACATCGCATTGATTTGAAGCTAAATCATGAGTTTCGCATGGATTAGAAGCTAACACGTTTGTTTCGCCTGCATTTGAAGCTATATCATTTATATCGCAAGTGTTTGAAGCTAAATCATTTGTGTTGCATGGATTTGAAGCTAATCCTTCTACTTCGCATTTATTTGAAGCTAAATCATGAGTTTCGCATGGATTAGAAGCTAACTAGTTTGTTTCGCCTGCATTTGAAGCTATATCATTTATATCGCAAGTATTTGAAGCTAAATCATTTGTGTTCCACGGATTTGAAGCTAATCCTTCTACTTCGCATTGATTTGAAGCTAAATCAAGTTTATCGCATGGATTTTGAATCTCACTCGTTTGATCGTCTGCATTTGTTGCCATATCACTTATATCCCAAGTGTTTGAAGCGAAATCATTTGTTAAGCATGGATTTGAAGGTAAACCTTCTACATCGCATTGATTTGAAGCTAAATCATGAGTTTCGCATGGATTAGAAGCTAACTAGTTTGTTTCGCCTGCATTTGAAGCTATATCATTTATATCGCAAGTATTTGAAGCTAAATCATTTGTGTTCCACGGATTTGAAGCTAACCCTTCTACTTCGCATTGATTTGAAGCTAAATCAAGTTTATCGCATGGATTTTGAATCTAACTCGTTTGATCGTCTGCATTTGATGCCATATCACTTATATCCCAAGTGTTTGAAGCTAAATCATTTTTTAAGCTTGGATTTGAAGGTAACCCTCCTACATCGCATTGATTTGAAGCTAAATCAAGTTTATCGCGTGGATTTTGAAGCTAACTCGTTTGATCGTCTGCATTTGAAGCTTTTTCACTTATATCCCAAGTGTTTGAAGCCAAATCATTTTTTAAGCATGGATTTGAAGGCAAACCTTCTACATCGCATTGATTTGAAGCTAAATCATGAGTTTCGCATGGATTAGTAGCTAACTCGTTTGTTTCGCCTGCATTTGAAGCTAATCATTTATATCGCTAGTATTTGAAGCTAAATCATTTGTTAAGCATGGATTTGAAGGTAAACCTTCTACATCGCATTGATTTGAAGCTAAATCATGAGTTTCGCATAGATATGAAGCTAACTCGTTCGTTTCGTCTGCATTTGGAGCTGTATCACTTATACCGCAAGTATCTGAACCTAAATCATTTGTTTCGCATGGATTGGAAGCTAAGCCTTCTACTTCGCATTGATTTGAAGCTGAATACAATTTATCGCGTGGATTATTAAGCTAACTCGTTTGACCGTCTGCATTTGAAGCTATATCATTTATATCGCAAGTATTAGAAGCTAAATCATTTGTATTGCATGGATTTGAAGCTCATCCTTCTACTTCGCATTGATTTGAAGCTAAATCAAATTTATCGCGTGGATTATGAAGCTAACTCGTTTGATCGTCTGCATTTGAAGCTATATCACTTATATCCCAACTGTTTGAAGCTAAATCATTTGTTGCGCATGGATTTGAAGGTGAACCTTCTACATCGCATTGATTTGAAGCTAAATCATGAGTTTCGCATGGATTAGAAGCTAACTCGTTTGTTTCGCCTGCATTTGAAGCTATATCATTTATGTCGCAAGTATTTGAAGCTAAATCATTTGTGTTGCATGGATTTGAAGCTCATCCTTCTACTTCGCATTGATTTGAAGCTAAATCAAGTTTATCGCATGGATTTTGAAGCTAACTCGTTTGATCGTCTGCATTTGAAGCTATATCAATTATATCCCAAGTGTTTGAAGCTAAATAATTTGTTAAGCATGGATTTGAATGTAAACCTCCTACATCGCATTGATTTGAAGCTAAATCATGAGTTTCGCATGGATTTGAAGCTAACACGTTTGTTTCGCCTGCATTTGAAGCTATATCATTTATATCGCAAATATTTGAAGCGAAATCATTTGTTAAGCATGGATTTGAAGGTAAACCTTCTACATCGCATTGATTTGAAGCTAAATCATGAGTTTCGCATGGATTAGAACCTAACTAGTTTGTTTCGCCTGCATTTGAAGCTATATCATTTATATCGCAAGTATTTGAAGCTAAATCATTTGTGTTCCACGGATTTGAAGCTGATCCTTCTACTTCGCATTGATTTGAAGCTAAATCAAGTTTATCGCATGGATTTTGAATCTAACTCGTTTGATCGTCTGCATTTGTTGCCATATCAATTATATCCCAAGTGTTTGAAGCTAAATCATTTTTTAAGCATGGGTTTGAAGGTAAACCTTCTACATCGCATTGATTTGAAGCTAAATCATGAGTTTCGCATGGATTAGAAGCTAACTCGTTTGTTTCGCCTGCATTTGAAGCTATATCATTTATATCGCTAGTATTTAAAGCTAAATCATTTGTGTTGCATGGATTTGAAGCTCATCCTTCTACTTCGCATTGATTTGAATCTAAATCAAATTTATCGCGTGGATTATGTAGCTAACTCGTTTGATCGTCTGCATTTGAAGCTATATCAGTTATATCCCAAGTGTTTGAAGCTAAATTATTTGTTAAGCATGGATTTGAAGGTAAACCTTCCACATCGCATTGATTTGAAGCTAATCAAGTTTATCGCATGGATTTTGGAGCTAACTCGTTTGATCGCCTGCATTTGAAGCTATATCACATATATCACAAGTGTTTGAAGCTAAATCATTTGTTAAGCATGGATTTGAAGGTAAACCTTCTACATCGCATTGATTTGAAGCTAAATCATGGGTTTCGCATAGATATGAAGCTAACTCGTTTGTTTCGTCTGCATTTGAAGCTGTATCACTTATACCGCAAGTATCTGGACCTAAATCATTTGTTTCGCATGGATTGGAAGCTAAGCCTTCTACTTCGCATTGATTTCAAGCTAAATCAAGTTTATCGCATGGATTTTGATGCTAACTCGTTTGATCGTCTGTATTTGATGCCATATCACTTATATCCCAAGTGTTTGAAGCTAAATCATTTTTTAAGTATGGATTAGAAGGTAAACCTTCTACATCGCATTGATTTGAAGCTAAATCATGAGTTTCGCATGGATTAGAAGCTAACACGTTTGTTTCGCCTGCATTTGAAGCTATATCATTTATATCGCAAGTATTTGAAGCTAAATCATTTGTTAAGCATGGATTTGAAGGTATACCTTCTACATCGCATTGATTTGAAGCTAAATCATGAGTTTCGCATAGATATGAAGCTAACTCGTTTGTTTCGTCTGCATTTGAAGCTGTATCATTTATACCGCAAGTATCTGAACCTAAATCATTTGTTTCGCATGGATTTGAAGCTAAGCCTTCTACTTTGCATTGATTTGAAGCTAAATCAAGTTTATCGCATGGATTTTGAAGCTAACTCCTTTTATCGTCTGCATTTGAAGCTTTTTCACTTATATCCCAAGTCTTTGAAGCTAAATCATTTGTTAAGCATTGATTTGAAGGTAAACCTTCTACATCGCATTGATTTGAAGCTAAATCATGAGTTTCGCATGGATTAGAAGCTAACTCGTTTGTTTCGCCTGCATTTGAAGCTATATCATTTATATCGCTAGTATTTGAAGCTAAATCATTTGTGTTGCATGGATTTGAAGCTCATCCTTCTACTTCGCATTGATTTGAATCTAAATCAAATTTATCGCGAGGATTATGTAGCTAACTCGTTTGATCGTCTGCATTTGAAGCTATATCAGTTATATCCCAAGTGTTTGAAGCTAAATTATTTGTTAAGCATGGATTTGAAGGTAAACCTTCCACATCGCATTGATTTGAAGCTAAATCAAGTTTATCGCATGGATTTTGGAGCTAACTCGTTTGATCGCCTGCATTTGAAGCTATATCACTTATATCCCAAGTGTTTGAAGCTAAATCATTTGTTAAGCATGGATTTGAAGGTAAACCTTCTACATCGCATTGATTTGAAGCTAAATCATGGGTTTCGCATAGATATGAAGCTAACTCGTTTGTTTCGTCTGCATTTGAAGCTGTATCACTTATACCGCAAGTATCTGGACCTAAATCATTTGTTTCGCATGGATTGGAAGCTAAGCCTTCTACTTCGCATTGATTTCAAGCTAAATCAAGTTTATCGCATGGATTTTGATGCTAACTCGTTTGATCGTCTGTATTTGATGCCATATCACTTATATCCCAAGTGTTTGAAGCTAAATCATTTTTTAAGTATGGATTAGAAGGTAAACCTTCTACATCGCATTGATTTGAAGCTAAATCATGAGTTTCGCATGGATTAGAAGCTAACACGTTTGTTTCGCCTGCATTTGAAGCTATATCATTTATATCGCAAGTATTTGAAGCTAAATCATTTGTTAAGCATGGATTTGAAGGTATACCTTCTACATCGCATTGATTTGAAGCTAAATCATGAGTTTCGCATAGATATGGAGCTAACTCGTTTGTTTCGTCTGCATTTGAAGCTGTATCACTTATACCGCAAGTATCTGAACCTAAATCATTTGTTTCGCATGGATTGGAAGCTAAGCCTTCTACTTCGCATTGATTTGAAGCTAAATCAAGTTTATCGCATGGATTTTGAAGCTAACTCGTTTGATCGTCTGCATTTGAAGCTATATCACTTATATCCCAAGTGTTTGAAGCTAAATCATTTTTTAAGTATGGATTAGAAGGTAAACCTTCTACATCGCATTGATTTGAAGCTAAATCATGAGTTTCGCATGGATTAGAAGCTAACACGTTTGTTTCGCCTGCATTTGAAGCTATATCATTTATATCGCAAGTATTTGAAGCTAAATCATTTGTTAAGCATGGATTTGAAGGTAAACCTTCTACATCGCATTGATTTGAAGCTAAATCATGAGTTTCGCATGGATTAGAAGCTAACTAGTTTGTTTCGCCTGCATTTGAAGCTATATCATTTATATCGCAAGTATTTGAAGCTAAATCATCTGTGTTCCACGGATTTGAAGCTAATCCTTCTACTTCGCATTGATTTGAAGCTAAATCAAGTTTATCGCATGGATTTTGAAGCTAACTCGTTTGATCGTCTGCATTTGAAGCTATATCACTTATATCCCAAGTGTTTGAAGCTAAATTATTTGTTAAGCATGGATTTGAAGGTAAACCTCCTACATCGCATTGATTTGAAGCTAAATCATGAGTTTCGCATGGATCAGAAGCTACCACATTTGTTTCGCCTGCATTTGAAGCTATATCATTTATATCGCAAATATTTGAAGCGAAATCATTTGTTAAGCATGGATTTGAAGGTAAACCTTCTACATCGCATTGATTTGAAGCTAAATCATGAGTTTCGCATGGATTAGAAGCTAACTAGTTTGTTTCGCCTGCATTTGAAGCTATATCATTATATCGCAAGTATTTGAAGCTAAATCATCTGTGTTCCACGGATTTGAAGCTAATCCTTCTACTTCGCATTGATTTGAAGCTAAATCAAGTTATCGCATGGATTTTGAATCTAACTCGTTTGATCGTCTGCATTTGTTGCCATATCACTTATATCCCAAGTGTTTGAAGCTAAATCATTTTTTAAGCATGGATTTGAAGGTAAACCTTCTACATCGCATTGATTTGAAGCTAAATCATGAGTTTCGCATGGATTAGAAGCTAACACGTTTGTTCGCCTGCATTTGAAGCTATATCATTTATATCGCAAGTATTTGAAGCTAAATCATTTGTTAAGCATGGATTTGAAGGTATACCTTCTACATCGCATTGATTTGAAGCTAAATCATGTGTTTCGCATAGATATGAAGCTATCTCGTTTGTTTCGTCTGCATTTGAAGCTGTATCATTTATACCGCAAGTATCTGAACCTAAATCATTTGTTTCGCATGGATTTGAAGCTAAACCTTCTACTTTGCATTGATTTGAAGCTAAATCAAGTTTATCGCATGGATTTTGAAGCTAACTCGTTTGATCGTCTGCTTTTGAAGCTTTTTCACTTATATCCCAAGTATTTGAAGCTAAATCATTTGTTTCGCATGGATTGGAAGCTAAGCCTTCTACTTCGCATTGATTTCAAGCTAAGTCAAGTTTATCGCATGGATTTTGATGCTAACTCGTTTGATCGTCTGTATTTGATGCCATATCACTTATATCCCAAGTGTTTGAAGCTAAATCATTTTTTAAGTATGGATTAGAAGGTAAACCTTCTACATCGCATTGATTTGAAGCTAAATCATGAGTTTCGCATGGATTAGAAGCTAACACGTTTGTTTCGCCTGCATTTGAAGCTATATCATTTATATCGCAAGTAATTTGAAGCTAAATCATTTGTGTTCCACGGATTTGAAGCTAATCCTTCTACTTCGCATTGATTTGAAGCTAAATCAAGTTTATCGCATGGATTTTGAATCTAACTCGTTTGATCGTCTGCATTTGTTGCCATATCACTTATATCCCAAGTGTTTGAAGCTAAATCATTTTTTAAGCATGGATTTGAAGGTAAACCTTCTACATCGCATTGATTTGAAGCTAAATCATGAGTTTCGCATGGATTAGAAGCTAACACGTTTGTTTCGCCTGCATTTGAAGCTATTATCATTTATATCGCAAGTATTTGAAGCTAAATCATTTGTTAAGCATGGATTTGAAGGTATACCTTCTACATCGCATTGATTTGAAGCTAAATCATGTGTTTCGCATGGATATGAAGATATCTCGTTTGTTTCGTCTGCATTTGAAGCTGTATCATTTATACCGCAAGTATCTGAACCTAAATCATTTGTTTCGCATGGATTTGAAGCTAAGCCTTCTACTTTGCATTGATTTGAAGCTAAATCAAGTTTATCGCATGGATTTTGAAGCTAACTCGTTTGATCGTCTGCATTTGAAACTTTTTCACTTATATCCCAAGTGTTTGAAGCTAAATCATTTGTTAAGCATTGATTTGAAGGTAAACCTTCTACATCGCATTGATTTGTAGCTAAATCATGAGTTTCGCATGGATTAGAAGCTAACTCGTTTGTTCCGCCTGCATTTGAAGCTATATCATTTATATCGCAAGTGTTTGAAGCTAAATCATTTGTGTTGCATGGATTTGAAGCTAATCCTTCTACTTCGCATTTATTTGAAGCTAAATCAAGTTTATCGCATGGATTTTGGAGCTAACTCGTTTGATCGCCTGCATTTGAAGCTATATCACATATATCACAAGTGTTTGAAGCTAAATCATTTGTTAAGCATGGATTTGAAGGTAAACCTTCTACATCGCATTGATTTGAAGCTAAATCATGGGTTTCGCATAGATATGAAGCTAACTCGTTTGATCGTCTGCATTTGTTGCCATATCACTTATATCCCAAGTGTTTGAAGCGAAATCATTTGTTAAGCATGGATTTGAAGGTAAACCTCCTACATCGCATTGATTTGAAGCTAAATCATGAGTTTCGCATGGATCAGAAGCTAACACGTTTGTTTCGCCTGCATTTGAAGCTATATCATTTATATCGCAAATATTTGAAGCGAAATCATTTGTTAAGCATGGATTTGAAGGTAAACCTTCTACATCGCATTGATTTGAAGCTAAATCATGAGTTTCGCATGGATTAGAAGCTAACTAGTTTGTTTCGCCTGCATTTGAAGCTATATCATTTATATCGCAAGTATTTGAAGCTAAATCATTTGTGTTCCACGGATTTGAAGCTAATCCTTCTACTTCGCATTGATTTGAAGCTAAATCAAGTTTATCGCATGGATTTTGAATCTAACTCGTTTGATCGTCTGCATTTGTTGCCATATCACTTATATCCCAAGTGTTTGAAGCTAAATCATTTTTTAAGCATGGATTTGAAGGTAAACCTTCTACATCGCATTGATTTGAAGCTAAATCATGTGTTTCGCATGGATATGAAGATATCTCGTTTGTTTCGTCTGCATTTGAAGCTGTATCATTTATACCGCAAGTATCTGAACCTAAATCATTTGTTTCGCATGGATTTGAAGCTAAGCCTTCTACTTTGCATTGATTTGAAGCTAAATCAAGTTTATCGCATGGATTTTTGAAGCTAACTCGTTTGATCGTCTGCATTTGAAACTTTTTTCACTTATATCCCAAGTGTTTGAAGCTAAATCATTTGTTAAGCATTGATTTGAAGGTAAACCTTCTACATCGCATTGATTTGTAGCTAAATCATGAGTTTCGCATGGATTAGAAGCAAAACTCGTTTGTTCCGCCTGCATTTGAAGCTATATCATTTATATCGCAAGTGTTTGAAGCTAAATCATTTGTGTTGCATGGATTTGAAGCTAATCCTTCTACTTCGCATTTATTTGAAGCTAAATCAAGTTTATCGCATGGATTTTGGAGCTAACTCGTTTGATCGCCTGCATTTGAAGCTATATCACATATATCACAAGTGTTTGAAGCTAAATCATTTGTTAAGCATGGATTTGAAGGTAAACCTTCTACATCGCATTGATTTGAAGCTAAATCATGGGTTTCGCATAGATATGAAGCTAACTCGTTTGATCGTCTGCATTTGTTGCCATATCACTTATATCCCAAGTGTTTGAAGCGAAATCATTTGTTAAGCATGGATTTGAAGGTAAACCTTCTACATCGCATTGATTTGAAGCTAAATCATGAGTATCGCATGGATTAGAAGCTAACTAGTTTGTTTCGCCTGCATTTGAAGCTATATCATCTATATCGCAAGTATTTGAAGCTAAATCATTTGTGTTCCACGGATTTGAAGCTAACCCTTCTACTTCGCATTGATTTGAAGCTAAATCAATGTTTATCGCATGGATTTTGAATATAACTCGTTTGATCGTCTGCATTTGATGCCATATCACTTATATCCCAAGTGTTTGAAGCTAAATCATTTTTCAAGCTTGGATTTGAAGGTAACCCTTCTACATCGCATTGATTTGAAGCTAAATCAAGTTTATCGCATGGATTTTGAAGCTAACTCGTTTGATCGTCTGCATTTGAAGCTTTTTCACTTATATCCCAAGTGTTTGAAGCTAAATCATTTTTTAAGCATGGATTTGAAGGTAAACCTTCTACATCGCAGTGATTTGAAGCTAAATCATGAGCTTCGCATGGATTAGTAGCTAACTCGTTTGTTTCGCCTGCATTTGAAGCTAATCATTTATATCGCTAGTATTTGAAGCTAAATCATTTGTTAAGCATGGATTTGAAGGTAAACCTTCTACATCGCATTGATTTGAAGCTAAATCATGAGTTTCGCATGGATTTGAAGCTAAGCCTTCTACTTTGCATTGATTTGAAGCTAAATCAAGTTTATCGCATGGATTTTGAAGCTAACTCGTTTGATCGTCTGCATTTGATGACATATCACTTATATCCCAAGTGTTTGAAGCTAAATCATTTTTTAAGCATGGATTTGAAGGTAAACCTTCTACATCGCATCGATTTGAAGCTAAATCATGAGTTTCGCATGGATTAGAAGCTAACTCGTTTGTTTCGCCTGCATTTGAAGCTATATCATTTATATCGCAAGTATTTGAAGCTAATTCATTTGTTAAGCATGGATTTGAAGGTAAACCTTCTACATCGCATTGATTTGAAGCTAAATCAAGTTTATCGCATGGTTTTTGAAGCTAACTCGTTTGATCGTCTGCATTTGAAGCCATATCACTTATATCCCAAGTGCTTGAAGCTAAATCATTTTTTAAGCATGGATTTGAAGTTAAACCTTCTACATCGCATTGATTTGAAGCTAAATCATGAGTTTCGCATGGATTAGAAGCTAACACGTTTGTTTCGCCTGCATTTGAAGCTATATCATTTATATCGCAAGTGTTTGAAGCTAAATCATTTGTGTTGCATGGATTTGAAGCTAATCCTTCTACTTCGCATTTATTTGAAGCTAAATCAAGTTTATCGCATGGATTTTGTGGCTAACTTGTTTGATCGCCTGCATTTGAAGCTATATCATTTATATCGCAAGTATTTGAAGCTAAATCATTTGTGTTCCACGGATTTGAAGCTAATCCTTCTACTTCGCATTGATTTGAAGCTAAATCAAGTTTATCGCATGGATTTTGAATCTCACTCGTTTGATCGTCTGCATTTGTTGCCATATCACTTATATCCCAAGTGTTTGAAGCGAAATCATTTGTTAAGCATGGATTTGAAGGTAAACCTTCTACATCGCATTGATTTGAAGCTAAATCATGAGTTTCGCATGGATTAGAAGCTAACTAGTTTGTTTCGCCTGCATTTGAAGCTATATCATTTATATCGCAAGTATTTGAAGCTAAATCATTTGTGTTCCACGGATTTGAAGCTAACCCTTCTACTTCGCATTGATTTGAAGCTAAATCAAGTTTATCGCATGGATTTTGAATCTAACTCGTTTGATCGTCTGCATTTGATGCCATATCACTTATATCCCAAGTGTTTGAAGCTAAATCATTTTTTAAGCTTGGATTTGAAGGTAACCCTCCTACATCGCATTGATTTGAAGCTAAATCAAGTTTATCGCGTGGATTTTGAAGCTAACTCGTTTGATCGTCTGCATTTGAAGCTTTTTCACTTATATCCCAAGTGTTTGAAGCCAAATCATTTTTTAAGCATGGATTTGAAGGCAAACCTTCTACATCGCATTGATTTGAAGCTAAATCATGAGTTTCGCATGGATTAGTAGCTAACTCGTTTGTTTCGCCTGCATTTGAAGCTAATCATTTATATCGCTAGTATTTGAAGCTAAATCATTTGTTAAGCATGGATTTGAAGGTAAACCTTCTACATCGCATTGATTTGAAGCTAAATCATGAGTTTCGCATAGATATGAAGCTAACTCGTTCGTTTCGTCTGCATTTGGAGCTGTATCACTTATACCGCAAGTATCTGAACCTAAATCATTTGTTTCGCATGGATTGGAAGCTAAGCCTTCTACTTCGCATTGATTTGAAGCTGAATACAATTTATCGCGTGGATTATTAAGCTAACTCGTTTGACCGTCTGCATTTGAAGCTATATCATTTATATCGCAAGTATTAGAAGCTAAATCATTTGTATTGCATGGATTTGAAGCTCATCCTTCTACTTCGCATTGATTTGAAGCTAAATCAAATTTATCGCGTGGATTATGAAGCTAACTCGTTTGATCGTCTGCATTTGAAGCTATATCACTTATATCCCAACTGTTTGAAGCTAAATCATTTGTTGCGCATGGATTTGAAGGTGAACCTTCTACATCGCATTGATTTGAAGCTAAATCATGAGTTTCGCATGGATTAGAAGCTAACTCGTTTGTTTCGCCTGCATTTGAAGCTATATCATTTATGTCGCAAGTATTTGAAGCTAAATCATTTGTGTTGCATGGATTTGAAGCTCATCCTTCTACTTCGCATTGATTTGAAGCTAAATCAAGTTTATCGCATGGATTTTGAAGCTAACTCGTTTGATCGTCTGCATTTGAAGCTATATCAATTATATCCCAAGTGTTTGAAGCTAAATTATTTGTTAAGCATGGATTTGAATGTAAACCTCCTACATCGCATTGATTTGAAGCTAAATCATGAGTTTCGCATGGATTTGAAGCTAACACGTTTGTTTCGCCTGCATTTGAAGCTATATCATTTATATCGCAAATATTTGAAGCGAAATCATTTGTTAAGCATGGATTTGAAGGTAAACCTTCTACATCGCATTGATTTGAAGCTAAATCATGAGTTTCGCATGGATTAGAACCTAACTAGTTTGTTTCGCCTGCATTTGAAGCTATATCATTTATATCGCAAGTATTTGAAGCTAAATCATTTGTGTTCCACGGATTTGAAGCTGATCCTTCTACTTCGCATTGATTTGAAGCTAAATCAAGTTTATCGCATGGATTTTGAATCTAACTCGTTTGATCGTCTGCATTTGTTGCCATATCAATTATATCCCAAGTGTTTGAAGCTAAATCATTTTTTAAGCATGGGTTTGAAGGTAAACCTTCTACATCGCATTGATTTGAAGCTAAATCATGAGTTTCGCATGGATTAGAAGCTAACTCGTTTGTTTCGCCTGCATTTGAAGCTATATCATTTATATCGCTAGTATTTAAAGCTAAATCATTTGTGTTGCATGGATTTGAAGCTCATCCTTCTACTTCGCATTGATTTGAATCTAAATCAAATTTATCGCGTGGATTATGTAGCTAACTCGTTTGATCGTCTGCATTTGAAGCTATATCAGTTATATCCCAAGTGTTTGAAGCTAAATTATTTGTTAAGCATGGATTTGAAGGTAAACCTTCCACATCGCATTGATTTGAAGCTAATCAAGTTTATCGCATGGATTTTGGAGCTAACTCGTTTGATCGCCTGCATTTGAAGCTATATCACATATATCACAAGTGTTTGAAGCTAAATCATTTGTTAAGCATGGATTTGAAGGTAAACCTTCTACATCGCATTGATTTGAAGCTAAATCATGGGTTTCGCATAGATATGAAGCTAACTCGTTTGTTTCGTCTGCATTTGAAGCTGTATCACTTATACCGCAAGTATCTGGACCTAAATCATTTGTTTCGCATGGATTGGAAGCTAAGCCTTCTACTTCGCATTGATTTCAAGCTAAATCAAGTTTATCGCATGGATTTTGATGCTAACTCGTTTGATCGTCTGTATTTGATGCCATATCACTTATATCCCAAGTGTTTGAAGCTAAATCATTTTTTAAGTATGGATTAGAAGGTAAACCTTCTACATCGCATTGATTTGAAGCTAAATCATGAGTTTCGCATGGATTAGAAGCTAACACGTTTGTTTCGCCTGCATTTGAAGCTATATCATTTATATCGCAAGTATTTGAAGCTAAATCATTTGTTAAGCATGGATTTGAAGGTATACCTTCTACATCGCATTGATTTGAAGCTAAATCATGAGTTTCGCATAGATATGAAGCTAACTCGTTTGTTTCGTCTGCATTTGAAGCTGTATCACTTATACCGCAAGTATCTGAACCAAAATCATTTGTTTCGCATGGATTGGAAGCTAAGCCTTCTACTTCGCATTGATTTGAAGCTAAATCAAGTTTATCGCATGGATTTCGAAGCTAACTCGTTTGATCGTCTGCATTTGAAGCTATATCACTTATATCCCAAGTGTTTGAAGCTAAATCATTTGTTAAGCATGGATTTGAAGGTAAACCTTCTATATCGCATTGATTTGAAGCTAAATCATGAGTTTCGCATAGATATGAAGCTAACTCGTTTGTTTCGTCTGCATTTGAAGCTGTATCACTTATACCGCAAGTATCTGAACCTAAATCATTTGTTTCGCATAGATTGGAAGCTAAGCCTTCTACTTCGCATTGATTTGAAGCTAAATCAAGTTTATCGCATGGATTTCGAAGCTAACTCGTTTGATCGTCTGCATTTGAAGCTATATCACTTATATCCCAAGTGTTTGAAGCTAAATTATTTGTTAAGCATGGATTTGAAGGTAAACATCCTACATCGCATTGATTTGAAGCTAAATCATGAGTTTCGCATGGATCAGAAGCTAACACGTTTGTTTCGCCTGCATTTGAAGCTATAACATTTATATCGCAAATATTTGAAGCGAAATCATTTGTTAAGCATGGATTTGTAGGTAAACCTTCTACATCGCATTGATTTGAAGCTAAATCATGAGTTTCGCATGGATTAGAAGCTAACTAGTTTGTTTCGCCTGCATTTGAAGCTATATCATTTATATCGCAAGTATTTGAAGCTAATTCATTTGTTAAGCATGGATTTGAAGGTAAACCTTCTACATCGCATTGATTTGAAGCTAAATCAAGTTTATCGCATGGTTTTTGAAGCTAACTCGTTTGATCGTCTGCATTTGAAGCCATATCACTTATATCCCAAGTGCTTGAAGCTAAATCATTTTTTAAGCATGGATTTGAAGTTAAACCTTCTACATCGCATTGATTTGAAGCTAAATCATGAGTTTCGCATGGATTAGAAGCTAACACGTTTGTTTCGCCTGCATTTGAAGCTATATCATTTATATCGCAAGTGTTTGAAGCTAAATCATTTGTGTTGCATGGATTTGAAGCTAATCCTTCTACTTCGCATTTATTTGAAGCTAAATCAAGTTTATCGCATGGATTTTGTGGCTAACTTGTTTGATCGCCTGCATTTGAAGCTATATCATTTATATCGCAAGTATTTGAAGCTAAATCATTTGTGTTCCACGGATTTGAAGCTAATCCTTCTACTTCGCATTGATTTGAAGCTAAATCAAGTTTATCGCATGGATTTTGAATCTCACTCGTTTGATCGTCTGCATTTGTTGCCATATCACTTATATCCCAAGTGTTTGAAGCGAAATCATTTGTTAAGCATGGATTTGAAGGTAAACCTTCTACATCGCATTGATTTGAAGCTAAATCATGAGTTTCGCATGGATTAGAAGCTAACTAGTTTGTTTCGCCTGCATTTGAAGCTATATCATTTATATCGCAAGTATTTGAAGCTAAATCATTTGTGTTCCACGGATTTGAAGCTAACCCTTCTACTTCGCATTGATTTGAAGCTAAATCAAGTTTATCGCATGGATTTTGAATCTAACTCGTTTGATCGTCTGCATTTGATGCCATATCACTTATATCCCAAGTGTTTGAAGCTAAATCATTTTTTAAGCTTGGATTTGAAGGTAACCCTCCTACATCGCATTGATTTGAAGCTAAATCAAGTTTATCGCGTGGATTTTGAAGCTAACTCGTTTGATCGTCTGCATTTGAAGCTTTTTCACTTATATCCCAAGTGTTTGAAGCCAAATCATTTTTTAAGCATGGATTTGAAGGCAAACCTTCTACATCGCATTGATTTGAAGCTAAATCATGAGTTTCGCATGGATTAGTAGCTAACTCGTTTGTTTCGCCTGCATTTGAAGCTAATCATTTATATCGCTAGTATTTGAAGCTAAATCATTTGTTAAGCATGGATTTGAAGGTAAACCTTCTACATCGCATTGATTTGAAGCTAAATCATGAGTTTCGCATAGATATGAAGCTAACTCGTTCGTTTCGTCTGCATTTGGAGCTGTATCACTTATACCGCAAGTATCTGAACCTAAATCATTTGTTTCGCATGGATTGGAAGCTAAGCCTTCTACTTCGCATTGATTTGAAGCTGAATACAATTTATCGCGTGGATTATTAAGCTAACTCGTTTGACCGTCTGCATTTGAAGCTATATCATTTATATCGCAAGTATTAGAAGCTAAATCATTTGTATTGCATGGATTTGAAGCTCATCCTTCTACTTCGCATTGATTTGAAGCTAAATCAAATTTATCGCGTGGATTATGAAGCTAACTCGTTTGATCGTCTGCATTTGAAGCTATATCACTTATATCCCAACTGTTTGAAGCTAAATCATTTGTTGCGCATGGATTTGAAGGTGAACCTTCTACATCGCATTGATTTGAAGCTAAATCATGAGTTTCGCATGGATTAGAAGCTAACTCGTTTGTTTCGCCTGCATTTGAAGCTATATCATTTATGTCGCAAGTATTTGAAGCTAAATCATTTGTGTTGCATGGATTTGAAGCTCATCCTTCTACTTCGCATTGATTTGAAGCTAAATCAAGTTTATCGCATGGATTTTGAAGCTAACTCGTTTGATCGTCTGCATTTGAAGCTATATCAATTATATCCCAAGTGTTTGAAGCTAAATTATTTGTTAAGCATGGATTTGAATGTAAACCTCCTACATCGCATTGATTTGAAGCTAAATCATGAGTTTCGCATGGATTTGAAGCTAACACGTTTGTTTCGCCTGCATTTGAAGCTATATCATTTATATCGCAAATATTTGAAGCGAAATCATTTGTTAAGCATGGATTTGAAGGTAAACCTTCTACATCGCATTGATTTGAAGCTAAATCATGAGTTTCGCATGGATTAGAACCTAACTAGTTTGTTTCGCCTGCATTTGAAGCTATATCATTTATATCGCAAGTATTTGAAGCTAAATCATTTGTGTTCCACGGATTTGAAGCTGATCCTTCTACTTCGCATTGATTTGAAGCTAAATCAAGTTTATCGCATGGATTTTGAATCTAACTCGTTTGATCGTCTGCATTTGTTGCCATATCAATTATATCCCAAGTGTTTGAAGCTAAATCATTTTTTAAGCATGGGTTTGAAGGTAAACCTTCTACATCGCATTGATTTGAAGCTAAATCATGAGTTTCGCATGGATTAGAAGCTAACTCGTTTGTTTCGCCTGCATTTGAAGCTATATCATTTATATCGCTAGTATTTAAAGCTAAATCATTTGTGTTGCATGGATTTGAAGCTCATCCTTCTACTTCGCATTGATTTGAATCTAAATCAAATTTATCGCGTGGATTATGTAGCTAACTCGTTTGATCGTCTGCATTTGAAGCTATATCAGTTATATCCCAAGTGTTTGAAGCTAAATTATTTGTTAAGCATGGATTTGAAGGTAAACCTTCCACATCGCATTGATTTGAAGCTAATCAAGTTTATCGCATGGATTTTGGAGCTAACTCGTTTGATCGCCTGCATTTGAAGCTATATCACATATATCACAAGTGTTTGAAGCTAAATCATTTGTTAAGCATGGATTTGAAGGTAAACCTTCTACATCGCATTGATTTGAAGCTAAATCATGGGTTTCGCATAGATATGAAGCTAACTCGTTTGTTTCGTCTGCATTTGAAGCTGTATCACTTATACCGCAAGTATCTGGACCTAAATCATTTGTTTCGCATGGATTGGAAGCTAAGCCTTCTACTTCGCATTGATTTCAAGCTAAATCAAGTTTATCGCATGGATTTTGATGCTAACTCGTTTGATCGTCTGTATTTGATGCCATATCACTTATATCCCAAGTGTTTGAAGCTAAATCATTTTTTAAGTATGGATTAGAAGGTAAACCTTCTACATCGCATTGATTTGAAGCTAAATCATGAGTTTCGCATGGATTAGAAGCTAACACGTTTGTTTCGCCTGCATTTGAAGCTATATCATTTATATCGCAAGTATTTGAAGCTAAATCATTTGTTAAGCATGGATTTGAAGGTATACCTTCTACATCGCATTGATTTGAAGCTAAATCATGAGTTTCGCATAGATATGAAGCTAACTCGTTTGTTTCGTCTGCATTTGAAGCTGTATCACTTATACCGCAAGTATCTGAACCAAAATCATTTGTTTCGCATGGATTGGAAGCTAAGCCTTCTACTTCGCATTGATTTGAAGCTAAATCAAGTTTATCGCATGGATTTCGAAGCTAACTCGTTTGATCGTCTGCATTTGAAGCTATATCACTTATATCCCAAGTGTTTGAAGCTAAATCATTTGTTAAGCATGGATTTGAAGGTAAACCTTCTATATCGCATTGATTTGAAGCTAAATCATGAGTTTCGCATAGATATGAAGCTAACTCGTTTGTTTCGTCTGCATTTGAAGCTGTATCACTTATACCGCAAGTATCTGAACCTAAATCATTTGTTTCGCATAGATTGGAAGCTAAGCCTTCTACTTCGCATTGATTTGAAGCTAAATCAAGTTTATCGCATGGATTTCGAAGCTAACTCGTTTGATCGTCTGCATTTGAAGCTATATCACTTATATCCCAAGTGTTTGAAGCTAAATTATTTGTTAAGCATGGATTTGAAGGTAAACATCCTACATCGCATTGATTTGAAGCTAAATCATGAGTTTCGCATGGATCAGAAGCTAACACGTTTGTTTCGCCTGCATTTGAAGCTATAACATTTATATCGCAAATATTTGAAGCGAAATCATTTGTTAAGCATGGATTTGAAGGTAAACCTTCTACATCGCATTGATTTGAAGCTAAATCATGAGTTTCGCATGGATTAGAAGCTAACTAGTTTGTTTCGCCTGCATTTGAAGCTATATCATTTATATCGCAAGTATTTGAAGCTAAATCATTTGTGTTCCACGGATTTGAAGCTAATCCTTCTACTTCGCATTGATTTGAAGCTAAATCAAGTTTATCGCATGGATTTTGAATCTAACTCGTTTGATCGTCTGCATTTGTTGCCATATCACTTATATCCCAAGTGTTTGAAGCTAAATCATTTTTTAAGCATGGATTTGAAGGTAAACCTTCTACATCGCATTGATTTGAAGCTAAATCATGAGTTTCGCATGGATTAGAAGCTAACACGTTTGCTTCGCCTGCATTTGAAGCTATATCATTTATATCGCAAGTATTTGAAGCTAAATCATTTGTTAAGCATGGATTTGAAGGTATACCTTCTACATCGCATTGATTTGAAGCTAAATCATGTGTTTCGAATAGATATGAAGCTATCTCGTTTGTTTCGTCTGCATTTGAAGCTGTATCATTTATACCGCAAGTATCTGAACCTAAATCATTTGTTTAGCATGGATTTGAAGCTAAGCCTTCTACTTTGCATTGACTTGAAGCTAAATCAAGTTTATCGCATGGATTTTGAAGCTAACTCGTTTGATCGTCTGCATTTGAAGCTTTTTCACTTATATCCCAAGTGTTTGAAGCTAAATCATTTGTTAAGCATTGATTTGAAGGTAAACCTTCTACATCGCATTGATTTGTAGCTAAATCATGAGTTTCGCATGGATTAGAAGCTAACTCGTTTGTTCCGCTTGCATTTGAAGCTATATCATTTATATCGCAAGTGTTTGAAGCTAAATCATTTGTGTTGCATGGATTTGAAGCTAATCCTTCTACTTCGCATTTATTTGAAGCTAAATCAAGTTTATCGCATGGATTTTGTGGCTAACTTGTTTGATCGCCTGCATTTGAAGCTATATCATTTATATCGCAAGTATTTGAAGCTAAATCATTTGTGTTCCACGGATTTGAAGCTAATCCTTCTACTTCGCATTGATTTGAAGCTAAATCAAGTTTATCGCATGGATTTTGAATCTAACTCGTTTGATCGTCTGCATTTGTTGCCATATCACTTATATCCCAAGTGTTTGAAGCGAAATCATTTGTTAAGCATGGATTTGAAGGTAAACCTTCTACATCGCATTGATTTGAAGCTAAATCATGAGTTTCGCATGGATTAGAAGCTAACTAGTTTGTTTCGCCTGCATTTGAAGCTATATCATTTATATCGCAAGTATTTGAAGCTAAATCATTTGTGTTCCACGGATTTGAAGCTAACCCTTCTACTTCGCATTGATTTGAAGCTAAATCAAGTTTATCGCATGGATTTTGAATCTAACACGTTTGATCGTCTGCATTTGATGCCATATCACTTATATCCCAAGTGTTTGAAGCTAAATCATTTTTTAAGCTTTGATTTGAAGGTAACCCTCCTACATCGCATTGATTTGAAGCTAAATCAAGTTTATCGCGTGGATTTTGAAGCTAACTCGTTTGATCGTCTGCATTTGAAGCTTTTTCACTTATATCCCAAGTGTTTGAAGCTAAATCATTTGTTAAGCATCGATTTGAAGGTAAACCTTCCACATCGCATTGATTTGAAGCTAAATCATGAGTTTCGCATGGATTAGAAGCTAACTCGTTCGTTTGGCCTGCATTTGAAGCTATATCATTTATGTCGCAAGTATTTGAAGTTAAATCATTTGTGTTGCATGGATTTGAAGCTCATCCTTCTACTTCGCATTGATTTGAAGCTAAATCAAGTTTATCGCATGGATTTTGAAGCTAACTCGTTTGATCGTCTGCATTTGAAGCTATATCACTTATATCCCAAGTGTTTGAAGCTAAATTATTTGTTAAGCATGGATTTGAAGGTAAACCTCCTACATCGCATTGATTTGAAGCTAAATCATGAGTTTCGCATGGATCAGAAGCTAACTCGTTTGACCGTCTGCATTTGAAGCTATATCATTTATATCGCAAGTATTTGAAGCTAAATCATTTGTGTTCCACGGATTTGAAGCTAATCCTTCTACTTCGCATTGATTTGAAGCTAAATCAAGTTTATCGCATGGATTTTGAATCTAACTCGTTTGATCGTCTGCATTTCAAGCTATATCACTTATATCCCAAGAGTTTGAAGCTTAATCATTTGTTGCGCATGGATTTGAAGGTGAACCTTCTACATCGCATTGATTTGAAGCTAAATCATGAGTTTCGCATGGATTAGAAGCTAACTCGTTTGTTTCGCCTGCATTTGAAGCTATATCATTTATATCGCTAGTATTTGAAGCTAAATCATTTGTGTTGCATGGATTTGAAGCTCATCCTTCTACTTCGCATTGATTTGAATCTAAATCAAATTTATCGCGTGGATTATGTAGCTAACTCGTTTGATCGTCTGCATTTGAAGCTATATCAGTTATATCCCAAGTGTTTGAAGCTATATTATTTGTTAAGCATGGATTTGAAGGTAAACCTTCCACATCGCATTGATTTGAAGCTAAATCAAGTTTATCGCATGGATTTTGGAGCTAACTCGTTTGATCGCCTGCATTTGAAGCTATATCACATATATCACAAGTGTTTGAAGCTAAATCATTTGTTAAGCATGGATTTGAAGGTAAACCTTCTACATCGCATTGATTTGAAGCTAAATCATGGTTTTCGCATAGATATGAAGCTAACTCGTTTGTTTCGTCTGCATTTGAAGCTGTATCACTTATACCGCAAGTATCTGGACCTAAATCATTTGTTTCGCATGGATTGGAAGCTAAGCCTTCTACTTCGCATTGATTTGAAGCTAAATCAAGTTTATCGCATGGATTTTGAAGCTAACTCGTTTGATCGTCTGCATTTCAAGCTATATCACTTATATCCCAACTGTTTGAAGCTAAATCATTTGTTGCGCATGCATTAGAATCTAACTCGTTTGTTTCGCCTGCATTTGGAGCTATATCATTTATATCGCTAGTATTTGAAGCTAAATCATTTGTGTTGCATGGATTTGGAGCTCATCCTTCTACTTCGCATTGATTTGAATCTAAATCAAATTTATCGCGTGGATTACGTAGCTAACTCGTTTGATCGTCTGCATTTGAAGCTATATCTGTTATATCCCAAGTGTTTGAAGCTAAATTATTTGTTAAGCATGGATTTGAAGGTAAACCTTCCACATCGCATTGATTTGAAGCTAAATCAAGTTTATCGCATGGATTTTGGAGCTAACTCGTTTGATCGCCTGCATTTGAAGCTATATCACATATATCACAAGTGTTTGAAGCTAAATCATTTGTTAAGCATGGATTAGAAGGTAAACCTTCTACATCGCATTGATTTGAAGCTAAATCATGGGTTTCGCATAGATATGAAGCTAACTCGTTTGTTTCGTCTGCATTTGAAGCTGTATCACTTATACCGCAAGTATCTGGACCTAAATCATTTGTTTCGCATGGATTGGAAGCTAAGCCTTCTACTTCGCATTGATTTGAAGCTAAATCAAGTTTATCGCATGGATTTTGAAGCTAACTCGTTTGATCGTCTGCATTTGAAGCTATATCACTTATATCCCAAGTGTTTGAAGCTAAATCATTTGTTAAGCATGGATTTGAAGGTAAACCTTCTATATCGCATTGATTTGAAGCTAAATCATGAGTTTCGCATAGATATGAAGCTAACTCGTTTGTTTCGTCTGCATTTGAAGCTGTATCACTTATACCGCAAGTATCTGAACCTAAATCATTTGTTTCGCATAGATTGGAAGCTAAGCCTTCTACTTCGCATTGACTTGAAGCTAAATCAAGTTTATCGCATGGATTTCGAAGCTAACTCGTTTGATCGTCTGCATTTGAAGCTATATCACTTATATCCCAAGTGTTTGAAGCTAAATTATTTGTTAAGCATGGATTTGAAGGTAAACATCCTACATCGCATTGATTTGAAGCTAAATCATGAGTTTCGCATGGATCAGAAGCTAACACGTTTGTTTCGCCTGCATTTGAAGCTATAACATTTATATCGCAAATATTTGAAGCGAAATCATTTGTTAAGCATGGATTTGAAGGTAAACCTTCTACATCGCATTGATTTGAAGCTAAATCATGAGTTTCGCATGGATTAGAAGCTAACTAGTTTGTTTCGCCTGCATTTGAAGCTATATCATTTATATCGCAAGTATTTGAAGCTAAATCATTTGTGTTCCACGGATTTGAAGCTAATCCTTCTACTTCGCATTGATTTGAAGCTAAATCAAGTTTATCGCATGGATTTTGAATCTAACTCGTTTGATCGTCTGCATTTGTTGCCATATCACTTATATCCCAAGTGTTTGAAGCTAAATCATTTTTTAAGCATGGATTTGAAGGTAAACCTTCTACATCGCATTGATTTGAAGCTAAATCATGAGTTTCGCATGGATTAGAAGCTAACACGTTTGCTTCGCCTGCATTTGAAGCTATATCATTTATATCGCAAGTATTTGAAGCTAAATCATTTGTTAAGCATGGATTTGAAGGTATACCTTCTACATCGCATTGATTTGAAGCTAAATCATGTGTTTCGAATAGATATGAAGCTATCTCGTTTGTTTCGTCTGCATTTGAAGCTGTATCATTTATACCGCAAGTATCTGAACCTAAATCATTTGTTTAGCATGGATTTGAAGCTAAGCCTTCTACTTTGCATTGACTTGAAGCTAAATCAAGTTTATCGCATGGATTTTGAAGCTAACTCGTTTGATCGTCTGCATTTGAAGCTTTTTCACTTATATCCCAAGTGTTTGAAGCTAAATCATTTGTTAAGCATTGATTTGAAGGTAAACCTTCTACATCGCATTGATTTGTAGCTAAATCATGAGTTTCGCATGGATTAGAAGCTAACTCGTTTGTTCCGCTTGCATTTGAAGCTATATCATTTATATCGCAAGTGTTTGAAGCTAAATCATTTGTGTTGCATGGATTTGAAGCTAATCCTTCTACTTCGCATTTATTTGAAGCTAAATCAAGTTTATCGCATGGATTTTGTGGCTAACTTGTTTGATCGCCTGCATTTGAAGCTATATCATTTATATCGCAAGTATTTGAAGCTAAATCATTTGTGTTCCACGGATTTGAAGCTAATCCTTCTACTTCGCATTGATTTGAAGCTAAATCAAGTTTATCGCATGGATTTTGAATCTAACTCGTTTGATCGTCTGCATTTGTTGCCATATCACTTATATCCCAAGTGTTTGAAGCGAAATCATTTGTTAAGCATGGATTTGAAGGTAAACCTTCTACATCGCATTGATTTGAAGCTAAATCATGAGTTTCGCATGGATTAGAAGCTAACTAGTTTGTTTCGCCTGCATTTGAAGCTATATCATTTATATCGCAAGTATTTGAAGCTAAATCATTTGTGTTCCACGGATTTGAAGCTAACCCTTCTACTTCGCATTGATTTGAAGCTAAATCAAGTTTATCGCATGGATTTTGAATCTAACTCGTTTGATCGTCTGCATTTGATGCCATATCACTTATATCCCAAGTGTTTGAAGCTAAATCATTTTTTAAGCTTGGATTTGAAGGTAACCCTCCTACATCGCATTGATTTGAAGCTAAATCAAGTTTATCGCGTGGATTTTGAAGCTAACTCGTTTGATCGTCTGCATTTGAAGCTTTTTCACTTATATCCCAAGTGTTTGAAGCTAAATCATTTTTTAAGCATGGATTTGAAGGCAAACCTTCTACATCGCATTGATTTGAAGCTAAATCATGAGTTTCGCATGGATTAGTAGCTAACTCGTTTGTTTCGCCTGCATTTGAAGCTAATCATTTATATCGCTAGTATTTGAAGCTAAATCATTTGTTAAGCATGGATTTGAAGGTAAACCTTCTACATCGCATTGATTTGAAGCTAAATCATGAGTTTCGCATAGATATGAAGCTAACTCGTTCGTTTCGTCTGCATTTGGAGCTGTATCACTTATACCGCAAGTATCTGAACCTAAATCATTTGTTTCGCATGGATTGGAAGCTAAGCCTTCTACTTCGCATTGATTTGAAGCTGAATACAATTTATCGCGTGGATTATTAAGCTAACTCGTTTGACCGTCTGCATTTGAAGCTATATCATTTATATCGCAAGTATTAGAAGCTAAATCATTTGTATTGCATGGATTTGAAGCTCATCCTTCTACTTCGCATTGATTTGAAGCTAACTCAAATTTATCGCGTGGATTATGAAGCTAACTCGTTTGATCGTCTGCATTTGAAGCTATATCACTTATATCCCAACTGTTTGAAGCTAAATCATTTGTTGCGCATGGATTTGAAGGTGAACCTTCTACATCGCATTGATTTGAAGCTAAATCATGAGTTTCGCATGGATTAGAAGCTAACTCGTTTGTTTCGCCTGCATTTGAAGCTATATCATTTATGTCGCAAGTATTTGAAGCTAAATCATTTGTGTTGCATGGATTTGAAGCTCATCCTTCTACTTCGCATTGATTTGAAGCTAAATCAAGTTTATCGCATGGATTTTGAAGCTAACTCGTTTGATCGTCTGCATTTGAAGCTATATCAATTATATCCCAAGTGTTTGAAGCTAAATTATTTGTTAAGCATGGATTTGAATGTAAACCTCCTACATCGCATTGATTTGAAGCTAAATCATGAGTTTCGCATGGATTTGAAGCTAACACGTTTGTTTCGCCTGCATTTGAAGCTATATCATTTATATCGCAAATATTTGAAGCGAAATCATTTGTTAAGCATGGATTTGAAGGTAAACCTTCTACATCGCATTGATTTGAAGCTAAATCAAGTTTATCGCATGGATTTTGTGGCTAACTTGTTTGATCGTCTGCATTTGAAGCTATATTACTTATATCCCAAGTGTTTGAAGCTAAATTATTTGTTAAGCATGGATTTGAAGGTAAACCTCCTACATCGCATTTATTTGAAGCTAAATCATGAGTTTCGCATGGATTAGATGCTAACACGTTTGTTTCGCCTGCATTTGAAGCTATATCATTTATATCGCAAATATTTGAAGCGAAATCATTTGTTAAGCATGGATTTGAAGGTAAACCTTCTACATCGCATTGATTTGAAGCTAAATCATGAGTTTCGCATGGATTAGAAGCTAACTAGTTTGTTTCGCCTGCATTTGAAGCTATATCATTTATATCGCAAGTATTTGAAGCTAAATCATTTGTGTTCCACGGATTTGAAGCTAACCCTTCTACTTCGCATTGATTTGAAGCTAAATCAAGTTTATCGCATGGATTTTGAATCTAACTCGTTTGATCGTCTGCATTTGATGCCATATCACTTATATCCCAAGTGTTTGAAGCTAAATCATTTTTTAAGCTTGGATTTGAAAGTAAACCTTCTACATCGCATTGATTTGAAGCTAAATCAAGTTTATCGCATGGATTTTGAAGCTAACTCGTTTGATCGTCTGCATTTGAAGCTTTTTCACTTATATCCCAAGTGTTTGAAGCTAAATCATTTTTTAAGCATGGATTTGAAGGTAAACCTTCTACATCGCATTGATTTGAAGCTAAATCATGAGTTTCGCATGGATTAGAAGCTAACACGTTTGTTTCGCCTGCATTTGAAGCTATATCATTTATATCGCAAGTATCTGAACCTAAATCATTTGTTTCGCATGGATTTGAAGCTAAGCCTTCTACTTTGCATTGATTTGAAGCTAAATCAAGTTTATCGCGTGGATTTTGAAGCTAACTCGTTTGATCGTCTGCATTTGAAGCTTTTTCACTTATATCCCAAGTGTTTGAAGCTAAATCATTTGTTAAGCATCGATTTGAAGGTAAACCTTCCACATCGCATTGATTTGAAGCTAAATCATGAGTTTCGCATGGATTAGAAGCTAACTCGTTCGTTTCGCCTGCATTTGAAGCTATATCATTTATGTCGCAAGTATTTGAAGCTAAATCATTTGTGTTGCATGGATTTGAAGCTCATCCTTCTACTTCGCATTGATTTGAAGCTAAATCAAGTTTATCGCATGGATTTTGAAGCTAACTCGTTTGATCGTCTGCATTTGAAGCTTTTTCACTTATATCCCAAGTGTTTGAAGCTAAATTATTTGTTAAGCATGGATTTGAAGGTAAACCTTCCACATCGCATTGATTTGAAGCTAAATCAAGTTTATCGCATGGATTTTGGAGCTAACTCGTTTGATCGCCTGCATTTGAAGCTATATCACATATATCACAAGTGTTTGAAGCTAAATCATTTGTTAAGCATGGATTTGAAGGTAAACCTTCTACATCGCATTGATTTGAAGCTAAATCATGGGTTTCGCATAGATATGAAGCTAACTCGTTTGTTTCGTCTGCATTTGAAGCTGTATCACTTATACCGCAAGTATCTGGACCTAAATCATTTGTTTCGCATGGATTGGAAGCTAAGCCTTCTACTTCGCATTGATTTGAAGCTAAATCAAGTTTATCGCATGGATTTTGAAGCTAACTCGTTTGATCGTCTGCATTTGAAGCTATATCACTTGTATCCCAAGTGTTTGAAGCTAAATTATTTGTTAAGCGTGGATTTGAAGGTAAACCTCCTACATCGCATTGATTTGAAGCTAAATCATGAGTTTCGCATGCATCAGAAGCTAACACGTTTGTTTCGCCTGCATTTGAAGCTATATCATTTATATCGCAAATATTTGAAGCGAAATCATTTGTTAAGCATGGATTTGAAGGTAAACCTTCTACATCGCATTGATTTGAAGCTAAAT
The DNA here is from genome assembly GCF_051020955.1 of Megalopta genalis. Lineage (NCBI taxonomy): Eukaryota > Metazoa > Arthropoda > Insecta > Hymenoptera > Halictidae > Megalopta > Megalopta genalis. The sequence continues at coordinate 88,095 of NW_027476618.1, forward strand.
CATGAGTTTCGCATGGATTAGAAGCTAACTAGTTTGATCGTCTGCATTTGAAGCTTTTTCACTTATATCCCAAGTGTTTGAAGCTAAATCATTTGTTAAGCATTGATTTGAAGGTAAACCTTCCACATCGCATTGATTTGAAGCTAAATCATGAGTTTCGCATGGATTAGAAGCTAACTCGTTTGTTTCGCCTGCATTTGAAGCTATATCATTTATGTCGCAAGTATTTGAAGCTAAATCATTTGTGTTGCATGGATTTGAAGCTCATCCTTCTACTTCGCATTGATTTGAAGCTAAATCAAGTTTATCGCATGGATTTTGAAGCTAACTCGTTTGATCGTCTGCATTTGAAGCTATATCACTTATATCCCAAGTGTTTGAAGCTAAATTATTTGTTAAGCATGGATTTGAAGGTAAACCTTCCACATCGCATTGATTTGAAGCTAAATCAAGTTTATCGCATGGATTTTGGAGCTAACTCGTTTGATCGCCTGCATTTGAAGCTATATCACATATATCACAAGTGTTTGAAGCTAAATCATTTGTTAAGCATGGATTTGAAGGTAAACCTTCTACATCGCATTGATTTGAAGCTAAATCATGGGTTTCGCATAGATATGAAGCTAACTCGTTTGTTTCGTCTGCATTTGAAGCTGTATCATTTATATCGCAAGTATTTGAAGCTAAATCATTTGTTAAGCATGGATTTGAAGGTATACCTTCTACATCGCATTGATTTGAAGCTAAATCATGAGTTTCGCATAGATATGAAGCTAACTCGTTTGTTTCGTCTGCATTTGAAGCTGTATCACTTATACCGCAAGTATCTGAACCTAAATCATTTGTTTCGCATGGATTGGAAGCTAAGCCTTCTACTTCGCATTGATTTGAAGCTAAATCAAGTTTATCGCATGGATTTTGAAGCTAACTCGTTTGATAGTCTGCATTTGAAGCTATATCACTTATATCCCAAGTGTTTGAAGCTAAATTATTTGTTAAGCATGGATTTGAAGGTAAACCTCCTACATCGCATTGATTTGAAGCTAAATCATGAGTTTCGCATGGATCAGAAGCTAACACGTTTGTTTCGCCTGCATTTGAAGCTATATCATTTATATCGCAAATATTTGAAGCGAAATCATTTGTTAAGCATGGATTTGAAGGTAAACCTTCTACATCGCATTGATTTGAAGCTAAATCATGAGTTTCGCATGGATTAGAAGCTAACTAGTTTGTTTCGCCTGCATTTGAAGCTATATCATTTATATCGCAAGTATTTGAAGCTAAATCATTTGTGTTCCACGGATTTGAAGCTAATCCTTCTACTTCGCATTGAATTTGAAGCTAAATCAAGTTTATCGCATGGATTTTGAATCTAACTCGTTTGATCGTCTGCATTTGTTGCCATATCACTTATATCCCAAGTGTTTGAAGCTAAATCATTTTTTAAGCATGGATTTGAAGGTAAACCTTCTACATCGCATTGATTTGAAGCTAAATCATGAGTTTCGCATGGATTAGAAGCTAACACGTTTGTTTCGCCTGCATTTGAAGCTATATCATTTATATCGCAAGTATTTGAAGCTAAATCATTTGTTAAGCATGGATTTGAAGGTATACCTTCTACATCGCATTGATTTGAAGCTAAATCATGTGTTTCGCATGGATATGAAGATATCTCGTTTGTTTCGTCTGCATTTGAAGCTGTATCATTTATACCGCAAGTATCTGAACCTAAATCATTTGTTTCGCATGGATTTGAAGCTAAGCCTTCTACTTTGCATTGATTTGAAGCTAAATCAAGTTTATCGCATGGATTTTGAAGCTAACTCGTTTGATCGTCTGCATTTGAAACTTTTTCACTTATATCCCAAGTGTTTGAAGCTAAATCATTTGTTAAGCATTGATTTGAAGGTAAACCTTCTACATCGCATTGATTTGTAGCTAAATCATGAGTTTCGCATGGATTAGAAGCTAACTCGTTTGTTCCGCCTGCATTTGAAGCTATATCATTTATATCGCAAGTGTTTGAAGCTAAATCATTTGTGTTGCATGGATTTGAAGCTAATCCTTCTACTTCGCATTTATTTGAAGCTAAATCAAGTTTATCGCATGGATTTTGGAGCTAACTCGTTTGATCGCCTGCATTTGAAGCTATATCACATATATCACAAGTGTTTGAAGCTAAATCATTTGTTAAGCATGGATTTGAAGGTAAACCTTCTACATCGCATTGATTTGAAGCTAAATCATGGGTTTCGCATAGATATGAAGCTAACTCGTTTGATCGTCTGCATTTGTTGCCATATCACTTATATCCCAAGTGTTTGAAGCGAAATCATTTGTTAAGCATGGATTTGAAGGTAAACCTTCTACATCGCATTGATTTGAAGCTAAATCATGAGTATCGCATGGATTAGAAGCTAACTAGTTTGTTTCGCCTGCATTTGAAGCTATATCACCTATATCGCAAGTATTTGAAGCTAAATCATTTGTGTTCCACGGATTTGAAGCTAACCCTTCTACTTCGCATTGATTTGAAGCTAAATCAAGTTTATCGCATGGATTTTGAATATAACTCGTTTGATCGTCTGCATTTGATGCCATATCACTTATATCCCAAGTGTTTGAAGCTAAATCATTTTTCAAGCTTGGATTTGAAGGTAACCCTTCTACATCGCATTGATTTGAAGCTAAATCAAGTTTATCGCATGGATTTTGAAGCTAACTCGTTTGATCGTCTGCATTTGAAGCTTTTTCACTTATATCCCAAGTGTTTGAAGCTAAATCATTTTTTAAGCATGGATTTGAAGGTAAACCTTCTACATCGCATTGATTTGAAGCTAAATCATGAGTTTCGCATGGATTAGTAGCTAACTCGTTTGTTTCGCCTGCATTTGAAGCTAATCATTTATATCGCTAGTATTTGAAGCTAAATCATTTGTTAAGCATGGATTTGAAGGTAAACCTTCTACATCGCATTGATTTGAAGCTAAATCATGAGTTTCGCATGGATTTGAAGCTAAGCCTTCTACTTTGCATTGATTTGAAGCTAAATCAAGTTTATCGCATGGATTTTGAAGCTAACTCGTTTGTTTCGCCTGCATTTGAAGCTATATCATTTATATCGCAAGTATTTGAAGCTAATTCATTTGTTAAGCATGGATTTGAAGGTAAACCTTCTACATCGCATTGATTTGAAGCTAAATCAAGTTTATCGCATGGTTTTTGAAGCTAACTCGTTTGATCGTCTGCATTTGAAGCCATATCACTTATATCCCAAGTGCTTGAAGCTAAATCATTTTTTAAGCATGGATTTGAAGTTAAACCTTCTACATCGCATTGATTTGAAGCTAAATCATGAGTTTCGCATGGATTAGAAGCTAACACGTTTGTTTCGCCTGCATTTGAAGCTATATCATTTATATCGCAAGTGTTTGAAGCTAAATCATTTGTGTTGCATGGATTTGAAGCTAATCCTTCTACTTCGCATTTATTTGAAGCTAAATCAAGTTTATCGCATGGATTTTGTGGCTAACTTGTTTGATCGCCTGCATTTGAAGCTATATCATTTATATCGCAAGTATTTGAAGCTAAATCATTTGTGTTCCACGGATTTGAAGCTAATCCTTCTACTTCGCATTGATTTGAAGCTAAATCAAGTTTATCGCATGGATTTTGAATCTAACTCGTTTGATCGTCTGCATTTGGTGCCATATCACTTATATCCCAAGTGTTTGAAGCGAAATCATTTGTTAAGCATGGATTTGAAGGTAAACCTTCTACATCGCATTGATTTGAAGCTAAATCATGAGTTTCGCATGGATTAGAAGCTAACTAGTTTGTTTCGCCTGCATTTGAAGCTATATCATTTATATCGCAAGTATTTGAAGCTAAATCATTTGTGTTCCACGGATTTGAAGCTAACCCTTCTACTTCGCATTGATTTGAAGCTAAATCAAGTTTATCGCATGGATTTTTGAATCTAACTCGTTTGATCGTCTGCATTTGATGCCATATCACTTATATCCCAAGTGTTTGAAGCTAAATCATTTTTTAAGCTTGGATTTGAAGGTAACCCTCCTACATCGCATTGATTTGAAGCTAAATCAAGTTTATCGCGTGGATTTGAAGCTAACTCGTTTGATCGTCTGCATTTGAAGCTTTTTCACTTATATCCCAAGTGTTTGAAGCTAAATCATTTTTTAAGCATGGATTTGAAGGCAAACCTTCTACATCGCATTGATTTGAAGCTAAATCATGAGTTTCGCATGGATTAGTAGCTAACTCGTTTGTTTCGCCTGCATTTGAAGCTAATCATTTATATCGCTAGTATTTGAAGCTAAATCATTTGTTAAGCATGGATTTGAAGTAAACCTTCTACATCGCATTGATTTGAAGCTAAATCATGAGTTTCGCATAGATATGAAGCTAACTCGTTCGTTTCGTCTGCATTTGGAGCTGTATCACTTATACCGCAAGTATCTGAACCTAAATCATTTGTTTCGCATGGATTGGAAGCTAAGCCTTCTACTTCGCATTGATTTGAAGCTGAATACAATTTATCGCGTGGATTATTAAGCTAACTCGTTTGACCGTCTGCATTTGAAGCTATATCATTTATATCGCAAGTATTAGAAGCTAAATCATTTGTATTGCATTGATTTGAAGCTCATCCTTCTACTTCGCATGATTTGAAGCTAAATCAAATTTATCGCGTGGATTATGAAGCTAACTCGTTTGATCGTCTGCATTTGAAGCTATATCACTTATATCCCAACTGTTTGAAGCTAAATCATTTGTTGCGCATGGATTTGAAGGTGAACCTTCTACATCGCATTGATTTGAAGCTAAATCATGAGTTTCGCATGGATTAGAAGCTAACTCGTTTGTTTCGCCTGCATTTGAAGCTATATCATTTATGTCGCAAGTATTTGAAGCTAAATCATTTGTGTTGCATGGATTTGAAGCTCATCCTTCTACTTCGCATTGATTTGAAGCTAAATCAAGTTTATCGCATGGATTTGAGCTAACTCGTTTGATCGTCTGCATTTGAAGCTATATCAATTATATCCCAAGTGTTTGAAGCTAAATTATTTGTTAAGCATGGATTTGAATGTAAACCTCCTACATCGCATTGATTTGAAGCTAAATCATGAGTTTCGCATGGATTTGAAGCTAACACGTTTGTTTCGCCTGCATTTGAAGCTATATCATTTATATCGCAAATATTTGAAGCGAAATCATTTGTTAAGCATGGATTTGAAGGTAAACCTTCTACATCGCATTGATTTGAAGCTAAATCATGAGTTTCGCATGGATTAGAAGCTAACTAGTTTGTTTCGCCTGCATTTGAAGCTATATCATTTATATCGCAAGTATTTGAAGCTAAATCATTTGTGTTCCACGGATTTGAAGCTGATCCTTCTACTTCGCATTGATTTGAAGCTAAATCAAGTTTATCGCATGGATTTTTGAATCTAACTCGTTTGATCGTCTGCATTTGTTGCCATATCAATTATATCCCAAGTGTTTGAAGCTAAATCATTTTTTAAGCATGGGTTTGAAGGTAAACCTTCTACATCGCATTGATTTGAAGCTAAATCATGAGTTTCGCATGGATTAGAAGCTAACTCGTTTGTTTCGTCTGCATTTGAAGCTATATCATTTATATCGCTAGTATTTAAAGCTAAATCATTTGTGTTGCATGGATTTGAAGCTCATCCTTCTACTTCGCATTGATTTGAATCTAAATCGAATTTATCGCGTGGATTATGTAGCTAACTCGTTTGATCGCCTGCATTTGAAGCTATATCACATATACCACAAGTGTTTGAAGCTAAATCATTTGTTAAGCATGGATTTGAAGGTAAACCTTCTACATCGCATTGATTTGAAGCTAAATCATGGTTTTCGCATAGATATGAAGCTAACTCGTTTGTTTCGTCTGCATTTGAAGCTGTATCACTTATACCGCAAGTATCTGGACCTAAATCATTTGTTTCGCATGGATTGGAAGCTAAGCCTTCTACTTCGCATTGATTTGAAGCTAAATCAAGTTTATCGCATGGATTTTGAAGCTAACTCGTTTGATCGTCTGCATTTCAAGCTATATCACTTATATCCCAACTGTTTGAAGCTAAATCATTTGTTGCGCATGCATTAGAATCTAACTCGTTTGTTTCGCCTGCATTTGGAGCTATATCATTTATATCGCTAGTATTTGAAGCTAAATCATTTGTGTTGCATGGATTTGGAGCTCATCCTTCTACTTCGCATTGATTTGAATCTAAATCAAGTTTATCGCATGGATTTTGGAGCTAACTCGTTTGATCGCCTGCATTTGAAGCTATATCACATATATCACAAGTGTTTGAAGCTAAATCATTTGTTAAGCATGGATTAGAAGGTAAACCTTCTACATCGCATTGATTTGAAGCTAAATCATGGGTTTCGCATAGATATGAAGCTAACTCGTTTGTTTCGTCTGCATTTGAAGCTGTATCACTTATACCGCAAGTATCTGGACCTAAATCATTTGTTTCGCATGGATTGGAAGCTAAGCCTTCTACTTCGCATTGATTTGAAGCTAAATCAAGTTTATCGCATGGATTTTGAAGCTAACTCGTTTGATCGTCTGCATTTGATGCCATATCACTCATATCCCAACTGTTTGAAGCTAAATCATTTGTTGCGCATGGATTTGAAGGTGAACATTCTACATCGCATTGATTTGAAGCTAAATCATGAGTTTCGCATGGATTAGAAGCTAACTCGTTTGTTTCGCCTGTATTTGAAGCTATATCATTTACGTCGCAAGTATTTGAAGCTAAATCATTTGTGTTGCATGGATTTGAAGCTCATCCTTCTACTTCGCATTGATTTGAAGCTAAATCAAGTTTATCGCATGGATTTTGAAGCTATCTCGTTTGATCGTCTGCATTTGAAGCTATATCACTTATATCCCAAGTGTTTGAAGCTAAATTATTTGTTAAGCATGGATTTGAAGGTAAACCTCCTACATCGCATTGATTTGAAGCTAAATCATGAGTTTCGCATGGATTAGAAGCTAACAGGTTTGTTTCGCCTGCATTTGAAGCTATATCATTTATATCGCAAATATTTGAAGCGAAATCATTTGTTAAGCATGGATTTGAAGGTAAACCTTCTACATCGCATTGATTTGAAGCTAAATCATGAGTTTCGCATGGAATAGAAGGTAACTAGTTTGTTTCGCCTGCATTTGAAGCTATATCATTTATATCGCAAGTATTTGAAGCTAAATCATTTGTGTTCCACGGATTTGAAGCTAATCCTTATACTTCGCATTGATTTGAAGCTAAATCAAGTTTATCGCATGGATTTTGAATCTAACTCGTTTGATCGTCTGCATTTGATGCCATATCACTTATATCCCAAGTGTTTGAAGCTAAATCATTTTTTAAGCATGGATTTGAAGCTCATCCTTCTACTTCGCATTGATTTGAAGCTAAATCAAGTTTATCGCATGGATTTTGAAGCTAACTCGTTTGATCGTCTGCATTTGATGCCATATCACTTATATCCCAAGTGTTTGAAGCTAAATCATTTTTTAAGCATGGATTTGAAGGTAAACCTTCTACATCGCATTGATTTGAAGCTAAATCATGAGTTTCGCATGGATTAGAAGCTAACACGTTTGTTTCGCCTGCATTTGAAGCTATATCATTCTTATCGCAAGTATTCGAAGCTAAATCATTTGTTAAGCATGGATTTGAAGGTAAACCTTCTACATCGCATTGATTTGAAGCTAAATCATGGGTTTCGCATTGATATGAAGCTAACTCGTTTGTTTCGTCTGCATTTGAAGCTGTATCACTTATACCGCAAGTATCTGGACCTAAATCATTTGTTTCGCATGGATTGGAAGCTAAGCCTTCTACTTCGCATTGATTTGAAGCTGAATCAAGTTTATCGCATGGATTTTGAAGCTAACTCGTTTGATCGTCTGCATTTCAAGCTATATCATTTATATCCCAACTGTTTGAAGCTAAATCATTTGTTGCGCATGGATTTGAAGTTGAACCTTCTACATCGCATTGATTTGAAGCTAAATCATGAGTTTCGCATGGATTAGAAGCTAACTCGTTTGTTTCGCCTGCATTTGAAGCTATATCATTTATGTCGCAAGTATTTGAAGCAATATCATTTGTGTTGCATGGATTTGAAGCTCATCCTTCTACTTCGCATTGATTTGAAGCTAAATCAAGTTTATCGCATGGATTTTGAAGCTAACTCGTTTGATCGTCTGCATTTGAAGCTATATCACTTATATCCCAAGTGTTTGAAGCTAAATTATTTGTTAAGCATGGATTTGAATGTAAACCTCCTACATCGCATTGATTTGAAGCTAAATCACGAGTTTCGCATGGATTAGAAGCTAACACGTTTGTTTCGCCTGCATTTGAAGCTATATCATATATATCGCAAATATTTGAAGCGAAATCATTTGTTAAGCATGGATTTGAAGGTAAACCTTCTACATCGCATTGATTTGAAGCTAAATCATGAGTTTCGCATGGACTAGAAGCTAACTAGTTTGTTTCGCCTGCATTTGAAGCTATATCATTTATATCGCAAGTATTTGAAGCTAAATCATTTGTGTTCCACGGATTTGAAGCTGATCCTTCTACTTCGCATTGATTTGAAGCTTAATCAAGTTTATCGCATGGATTTTGAATCTAACTCGTTTGATCGTCTGCATTTGATGCCATATCACTTATATCCCAAGTGTTTGAAGCTAAATTATTTTTTAAGCATGGATTTGAAGGTAAACCTTCTACATCGCATTGATTTGCAGCTAAATCATGAGTTTCGCATGGATTAGAAGCTAACACGTTTGTTTCGCCTGCATTTGAAGCTGTATCATTTATATCGCAAGTATTTGAAGCTAAATCATTTGTGTTCCACGGATTTGAAGCTAATCCTTCTACGTCGCATTGATTTGAAGCTAAATCAAGTTTATCGCATGTATTTTGAAGCTAACTCGTTTGATCGACTGCATTTGAAGCTATATCACTTATATCCCAAGTGTTTGAAGCTAAATCATTTGTTAAGCATGGATTTGAAGGTAAACCTTCTATATCGCATTGATTTGAAGCTAAATCATGAGTTTCGCATAGATATGAAGCTAACTCGTTTGTTTCGTCTGCATTTGAAGCTGTATCACTTATACCGCAAGTATCTGAACCTAAATCATTTGTTTCGCATGGATTGGAAGCTAAGCCTTCTACTTCGCATTGATTTGAAGCTAAATCAATTTTATCGCATGGATTTTGAAGCTAACTCGTTTGATCGTCTGCATTTCAAGCTATATCACTTATATCCCAAGTGTTTGAAGCTTAATCATTTGTTGCGCATGGATTTGAAGGTGAACCTTCTACATCGCATTGATTTGAAGCTAAATCATGAGTTTCGCATGGATTAGAAGCTAACTCGTTTGTTTCGCCTGCATTTGAAGCTATATCATTTATATCGCTAGTATTTGAAGCTAAATCATTTGTGTTGCATGGATTTGAAGCTCATCCTTCTACTTCGCATTGATTTGAATCTAAATCAAATTTATCGCGTGGATTATGTAGCTAACTCGTTTGATCGTCTGCATTTGAAGCTATATCAGTTATATCCCAAGTGTTTGAAGCTAAATTATTTGTTAAGCATGGATTTGAAGGTAAACCTTACACATCGCATTGATTTGAAGCTAAATCAAGTTTATCGCATGGATTTTGAAGCTAACTCGTTTGATCGCCTGCATTTGAAGCTATATCACATATATCACAAGTGTTTGAAGCTAAATCATTTGTTGCGCATGGATTTGAAGGTCAACCTTCTACATCGCATTGATTTGAAGCTAAATCATGAGTTTCGCATGGATTAGAAGCTAACACGATTGTTTCGCCCGCATTTGAAGCTATATCATTTATATCGCAAGTATTTGAAGCTAAATCATTTGTGTTGCATGAATTTGAAGCTCATCCTTCTACTTCGCATTGATTTGAAGCTAAATCAAGTTTATCGCATGGATTTTGAAGCTAACTCGTTTGATCGCCTGCATTTGATGCCATATCACTTATATCCCAAGTGTTTGAAGCTAAATCATTTTTTAAGCATGGATTTGAAGGTAAACCTTCTACATCGCATTGATTTGAAGCTAAATCATGAGTTTCGCATGGATTAGAAGCTAACACGTTTGTTTCGCCTGCAATTGAAGCTATATCATTCATATCGCAAGTATTCGAAGCTAAATCATTTGTTAAGCATGGATTTGAAGGTAAACCTTCTACATCGCATTGATTTTAAGCTAAATCATGGGTTTCGCATATATATGAAGCTAACTCGTTTGTTTCGTCTGCATTTGAAGCTGTATCACTTATACCGCAAGTATCTGGACCTAAATCATTTGTTTCGCATGGATTGGAAGCTAAGCCTTCTACTTCGCATTGATTTGAAGCTAAATCAAGTTTATCGCATGGATTTTGAAGCTAACTCGTTTGATCGTCTGCATTTGAAGCTATATCACTTATATCCCAAGTGTTTGAAGCTAAATTATTTGTTAAGCATGGATTTGAAGGTGAACCTTCTACATCGCATTGATTTGAAGCTAAATCATGAGTTTCGCATGGATTAGAAGCTAACTCGTTTGTTTCGCCTGCATTTGAAGCTATATCATTTATGTCGCAAGTATTTGAAGCTAAATCATTTGTGTTGCATGGATTTGAAATTCATCCTTCTACTTCGCATTGATTTGAAGCTAAATCAAGTTTATCGCATGGATTTTGAAGCTAACTCGTTTGATCGTCTGCATTTGAAGCTATATCACTTATATCCCAAGTGTTTGAAGCTAAATTATTTGTTAAGCATGGATTTGAAGGTAAACCTCCTACATCGCATTGATTTGAAGCTAAATCATGATTTTCGCATGGATCAGAAGCTAACACGTTTGTTTCGCCTGCATTTGAAGCTTTATCATTTATATCGCAAATATTTGAAGCGAAATCATTTGTTAAGCATGGATTTGAAGGTAAACCTTCTACATCGCATTGATTTGAAGCTAAATCATGAGTTTCGCATGGATTAGAAGCTAACTAGTTTGTTTCGCCTGCATTTGAAGCTATATCATTTATATCGCAAGTATTTGAAGCTAAATCATTTGTGTTCCACGGATTTGAAGCTAATCCTTCTACTTCGCATTGATTTGAAGCTAAATCAAGTTTATCGCATGGATTTTGAATCTAACTCGTTTGATCGTCTGCATTTCAAGCTATATCACTTATATCCCAAGTGTTTGAAGCTTAATCATTTGTTGCGCATGGATTTGAAGGTGAACCTTCTACATCGCATTGATTTGAAGCTAAATCATGAGTTTCGCATGGATTAGAAGCTAACTCGTTTGTTTCGTCTGCATTTGAAGCTGTATCATTTATACCGCAAGTATCTGAACCTAAATCATTTGTTTCGCATGCATTTGAAGCTAAGCCTTCTACTTTGCATTGATTTGAAGCTAAATCAAGTTTATCGCATGGATTTTGAAGCTAACTCGTTTGATCGTCTGCATTTGAAGCTATATCACTTATGTCCCAAGTGTTTGTAGCTAAATTATTTGTTAAGCATGGATTTGAAGGTAAACCTCCTACATCGCATTGATTTGAAGCTAAATCATTAGTTTCGCATGGATTAGAATCTAACACGTTTGTTTCGCCTGCATTTGAAGCTATATCACTTATGTCCCAAGTGTTTGAAGCTAAATTATTTGTTAAGCATGGATTTGAAGGTAAACCTCCTACATCGCATTGATTTGAAGCTAAATCATGAGTTTCGCATGGATTAGAATCTAACACGTTTGTTTCGCCTGCATTTGAAGCTATATCATTTATATCGCAAGTATTTGAAGCGAAATCATTTGTTAAGCATGGATTTGAAGGTAAACCTTCTACATCGCATTGATTTGAAGCTAAATCATGAGTTTCGCATGGATTAGAAGCTAACTCGTTTGTTTCGCCTGCATTTGAAGCTATATCATTTATATCGCAAGTATTTGAAGCTAAATCATTCGTGTTCCACGGATTTGAAGCTAATCCTTCTACTTCGCATTGATTTGAAGCTAAATCAAGTTAATCGCATGGATTTTGAAGCTAACTCGTTTGATCGTCTGCATTTGATGCCATATCACTTATATCCCAAGTGTTTGAAGCTAAATCATTTGTTAAGCATGGATTTGAAGGTAAACCTACATCGCATTGATTTGAAGCTAAATCATGTGTTTCGCATAGATATGAAGCTAACTCGTTTGCTTCGTCTGCATTTGAAGCTGTATCATTTATACCGCAAGTATCTGAACCTAAATCATTTGTTTCGCATGGATTTGAAGCTAAGCCTTCTACTTCGCATTGATTTGAAGCTAAATCAGGTTTATCGCATGGATTTTGAAGCTAACTGGTTTGATCGTCTGCATTTGAAGCTATATCATTTTTATCGCAAGTATTTGAAGCTAAATCATTTGTTAAGCATGGATTTGAAGGTAAACCTTCTACATCGCATTGATTTGAAGCTATATCATGTGTTTCGCATGGATTAGAAACTAACACGTATGTTTCGCCTGCATTTGAAGCTATATCATTCATATCGCAAGTATTTGAAGCTAAATCATTTGTTAAGCATGGATTTGAAGGTAAACCTTCTACATCGCATTGATTTGAAGCTAAATCATGGGTTTCGCATAGATATGAAGCTAACTCGTTTGTTTCGTCTGCATTTGAAGCTGTATCACTTATACCGCAAGTATCTGGAACTAAATCATTTGTTCCGCATGAATTGGAAGCTAAGCCTTCTACTTCGCATTGATTTGAAGTTAAATCAAGTTTATCGCATGGATTTTGAAGCTAACTCGTTTGATCGTCTGCATTTCAAGCTATATCACTTATGTCCCAAGTGTTTGAAGCTAAATTATTTGTTAAGCATGGATTTGAAGGTAAACCTCCTACATCGTATTGATTTGAAGCTAATCATGAGTTTCGCATGGATTAGAAGCTAACACGTTTGTTTCGCCTGCATTTAAAGCTATATCATTTATGTCGCAAGTATTTGAAGCTAAATCATTTGTGTTGCATGGATTTGAAGCTCATCCTTCTACTTCGCATTGATTTGAAGCTAAATCAAGTTTATCGCATGGATTTTGAAGCTAACTCGTTTGATCGTCTGCATTTGAAGCTATATCACTTATATCCCAAGTGTTTGAAGCTAAATTATTTGTTAAGCATGGATTTGAAGGTAAACCTCCTACATCGCATTGGTTTGAAGCTAAATCATGAGTTTCGCATGGATCAGAAGCTAACACGTTTGTTTCGCCTGCATTTGAAGCTTTATCATTTATATCGCAAATATTTGAAGCGAAATCATTTGTTAAGCATGGATTTGAAGCTAAGCCTTCTACTTTGCATTGATTTGAAGCTAAATCAAGTTTATCGCATGGATTTTGAAGCTAACTCGTTTGATCGTCTGCATTTTAAGCTTTTTCACTTATATCCCAAGTGTTTGAAGCTAAATCATTTGTTAAGCATTGATTTGAAGGTAAACCTTCTACATCGCATTGATTTGAAGCTAAATCATGGCTTTCGCATAGATATGAAGCTAACTCGTTTGTTTCGTCTGCATTTGAAGCTGTATCACTTATACCGCAAGTATCTGAACCTAAATCATTTGTTTCGCATAGATTGGAAGCTAAGCCTTCTACTTCGCATTGATTTGAAGCTAAATCAAGTTTATCGCATGGATTTTGAAGCTAACTCGTTTGATCGTCTGCATTTGAAGCTATATCACTTATATCCCAAGTGTTTGAAGCTAAATTATTTGTTAAGCATGGATTTGAAGGTAAACATCCTACATCGCATTGATTTGAAGCTAAATCATGAGTTTCGCATGGATCAGAAGCTAACACGTTTGTTTCGCCTGCATTTGAAGCTATAACATTTATATCGCAAATATTTGAAGCGAAATCATTTGTTAAGCATGGATTTGAAGGTAAACCTTCTACATCGCATTGATTTGAAGCTAAATCATGAGTTTCGCATGGATTAGAAGCTAACTAGTTTGTTTCGCCTGCATTTGAAGCTATATCATTTATATCGCAAGTATTTGGAGCTAAATCATTTGTGTTCCACGGATTTGAAGCTATATCATTTATGTCGCAAGTATTTGAAGTTAAATCATTTGTGTTGCATGGATTTGAAGCTCATCCTTCTACTTCGCATTGATTTGAAGCTAAATCAAGTTTATCGCATGGATTTTGAAGCTAACTCGTTTGATCGTCTGCATTTGAAGCTATATCACTTATATCCCAAGTGTTTGAAGCTAAATTATTTGTTAAGCATGGATTTGAAGGTAAACCTCCTACATCGCATTGATTTGAAGCTAAATCATGAGTTTCGCATGGATCAGAAGCTAACTCGTTTGACCGTCTGCATTTGAAGCTATATCATTTATATCGCAAGTATTTGAAGCTAAATCATTTGTGTTCCACGGATTTGAAGCTAATCCTTCTACTTCGCATTGATTTGAAGCTAAATCAAGTTTATCGCATGGATTTTGAATCTAACTCGTTTGATCGTCTGCATTTCAAGCTATATCACTTATATCCCAAGAGTTTGAAGCTTAATCATTTGTTGCGCATGGATTTGAAGGTGAACCTTCTACATCGCATTGATTTGAAGCTAAATCATGAGTTTCGCATGGATTAGAAGCTAACTCGTTTGTTTCGCCTGCATTTGAAGCTATATCATTTATATCGCTAGTATTTGAAGCTAAATCATTTGTGTTGCATGGATTTGAAGCTCATCCTTCTACTTCGCATTGATTTGAATCTAAATCAAATTTATCGCGTGGATTATGTAGCTAACTCGTTTGATCGTCTGCATTTGAAGCTATATCAGTTATATCCCAAGTGTTTGAAGCTAAATTATTTGTTAAGCATGGATTTGAAGGTAAACCTTCCACATCGCATTGATTTGAAGCTAAATCAAGTTTATCGCATGGATTTTGGAGCTAACTCGTTTGATCGCCTGCATTTGAAGCTATATCACATATATCACAAGTGTTTGAAGCTAAATCATTTGTTAAGCATGGATTAGAAGGTAAACCTTCTACATCGCATTGATTTGAAGCTAAATCATGGGTTTCGCATAGATATGAAGCTAACTCGTTTGTTTCGTCTGCATTTGAAGCTGTATCACTTATACCGCAAGTATCTGGACCTAAATCATTTGTTTCGCATGGATTGGAAGCTAAGCCTTCTACTTCGCATTGATTTGAAGCTAAATCAAGTTTATCGCATGGA
Organism: Megalopta genalis; assembly: GCF_051020955.1. NCBI lineage: Eukaryota > Metazoa > Arthropoda > Insecta > Hymenoptera > Halictidae > Megalopta > Megalopta genalis. The sequence goes on from NW_027476618.1 coordinate 103,462, forward strand.
TTTTGATGCTAACTCGTTTGATCGTCTGCATTTGATGCCATATCACTTATATCCCAAGTGTTTGAAGATAAATCATTTTTTAAGTATGGATTTGAAGGTAAACCTTCTACATCGCATTGATTTGAAGCTAAATCATGAGTTTCGCATGGATTAGAAGCTAACACGTTTGTTTCGCCTGCATTTGAAGCTATATCATTCATATCGCAAGTATTCGAAGCTAAATCATTTGTTAAGCATGGATTTGAAGGTAAACCTTCTACGTCGCATTGATTTGAAGCTAAATCATGGTTTTCGCATAGATATGAAGCTAACTCGTTTGTTTCGTCTGCATTTGAAGCTGTATCACTTATACCGCAAGTATCTGGACCTAAATCATTTGTTTCGCATGGATTGGAAGCTAAGCCTTCTACTTCGCATTGATTTGAAGCTAAATCAAGTTTATCGCATGGATTTTGAAGCTAACTCGTTTGATCGTCTGCATTTCAAGCTATATCACTCATATCCCAACTGTTTGAAGCTAAATCATTTGTTGCGCATGGATTTGAAGGTGAACATTCTACATCGCATTGATTTGAAGCTAAATCATGAGTTTCGCATGGATTAGAAGCTAACTCGTTTGTTTCGCCTGTATTTGAAGCTATATCATTTACGTCGCAAGTATTTGAAGCTAAATCATTTGTGTTGCATGGATTTGAAGCTCATCCTTCTACTTCGCATTGATTTGAAGCTAAATCAAGTTTATCGCATGGATTTTGAAGCTATCTCGTTTGATCGTCTGCATTTGAAGCTATATCACTTATATCCCAAGTGTTTGAAGCTAAATTATTTGTTAAGCATGGATTTGAAGGTAAACCTCCTACATCGCATTGATTTGAAGCTAAATCATGAGTTTCGCATGGATTAGAAGCTAACAGGTTTGTTTCGCCTGCATTTGAAGCTATATCATTTATATCGCAAATATTTGAAGCGAAATCATTTGTTAAGCATGGATTTGAAGGTAAACCTTCTACATCGCATTGATTTGAAGCTAAATCATGAGTTTCGCATGGAATAGAAGGTAACTAGTTTGTTTCGCCTGCATTTGAAGCTATATCATTTATATCGCAAGTATTTGAAGCTAAATCATTTGTGTTCCACGGATTTGAAGCTAATCCTTATACTTCGCATTGATTTGAAGCTAAATCAAGTTTATCGCATGGATTTTGAAGCTAACTCGTTTGATCGTCTGCATTTCAAGCTATATCACTTATATCCCAACTGTTTGAAGCTAAATCATTTGTTGCGCATGCATTAGAATCTAACTCGTTTGTTTCGCCTGCATTTGGAGCTATATCATTTATATCGCTAGTATTTGAAGCTAAATCATTTGTGTTGCATGGATTTGGAGCTCATCCTTCTACTTCGCATTGATTTGAATCTAAATCAAATTTATCGCGTGGATTACGTAGCTAACTCGTTTGATCGTCTGCATTTGAAGCTATATCTGTTATATCCCAAGTGTTTGAAGCTAAATTATTTGTTAAGCATGGATTTGAAGGTAAACCTTCCACATCGCATTGATTTGAAGCTAAATCAAGTTTATCGCATGGATTTTGGAGCTATCTCGTTTGATCGCCTGCATTTGAAGCTATATCACATATATCACAAGTGTTTGAAGCTAAATCATTTGTTAAGCATGGATTAGAAGGTAAACCTTCTACATCGCATTGATTTGAAGCTAAATCATGGGTTTCGCATAGATATGAAGCTAACTCGTTTGTTTCGTCTGCATTTGAAGCTGTATCACTTATACCGCAAGTATCTGGACCTAAATCATTTGTTTCGCATGGATTGGAAGCTAAGCCTTCTACTTCGCATTGATTTGAAGCTAAATCAAGTTTATCGCATGGATTTTGATGCTAACTCGTTTGATCGTCTGCATTTGATGCCATATCACTTATATCCCAAGTGTTTGAAGATAAATCATTTTTTAAGTATGGATTTGAAGGTAAACCTTCTACATCGCATTGATTTGAAGCTAAATCATGAGTTTCGCATGGATTAGAAGCTAACACGTTTGTTTCGCCTGCATTTGAAGCTATATCATTCATATCGCAAGTATTCGAAGCTAAATCATTTGTTAAGCATGGATTTGAAGGTAAACCTTCTACGTCGCATTGATTTGAAGCTAAATCATGGTTTTCGCATAGATATGAAGCTAACTCGTTTGTTTCGTCTGCATTTGAAGCTGTATCACTTATACCGCAAGTATCTGGACCTAAATCATTTGTTTCGCATGGATTGGAAGCTAAGCCTTCTACTTCGCATTGATTTGAAGCTAAATCAAGTTTATCGCATGGATTTTGAAGCTAACTCGTTTGATCGTCTGCATTTCAAGCTATATCACTCATATCCCAACTGTTTGAAGCTAAATCATTTGTTGCGCATGGATTTGAAGGTGAACATTCTACATCGCATTGATTTGAAGCTAAATCATGAGTTTCGCATGGATTAGAAGCTAACTCGTTTGTTTCGCCTGTATTTGAAGCTATATCATTTACGTCGCAAGTATTTGAAGCTAAATCATTTGTGTTGCATGGATTTGAAGCTCATCCTTCTACTTCGCATTGATTTGAAGCTAAATCAAGTTTATCGCATGGATTTTGAATCTAACTCGTTTGATCGTCTGCATTTGATGCCATATCACTTATATCCCAAGTGTTTGAAGCTAAATTATTTTTTAAGCATGGATTTGAAGGTAAACCTTCTACATCGCATTGATTTGCAGCTAAATCATAAGTTTCGCATGGATTAGAAGCTAACACGTTTGTTTCGCCTGCATTTGAAGCTGTATCATTTATATCGCAAGTATTTGAAGCTAAATTATTTGTGTTCCACGGATTTGAAGCTAATCCTTCTACGTCGCATTGATTTGAAGCTAAATCAAGTTTATCGCATGTATTTTGAAGCTAACTCGTTTGATCGACTGCATTTGAAGCTATATCACTTATATCCCAAGTGTTTGAAGCTAAATCATTTGTTAAGCATGGATTTGAAGGTAAACCTTCTATATCGCATTGATTTGAAGCTAAATCATGAGTTTCGCATAGATATGAAGCTAACTCGTTTGTTTCGTCTGCATTTGAAGCTGTATCACTTATACCGCAAGTATCTGAACCTAAATCATTTGTTTCGCATGGATTGGAAGCTAAGCCTTCTACTTCGCATTGATTTGAAGCTAAATCAATTTTATCGCATGGATTTTGAAGCTAACTCGTTTGATCGTCTGCATTTCAAGCTATATCACTTATATCCCAAGTGTTTGAAGCTTAATCATTTGTTGCGCATGGATTTGAAGGTGAACCTTCTACATCGCATTGATTTGAAGCTAAATCATGAGTTTCGCATGGATTAGAAGCTAAGTCGTTTGTTTCGCCTGCATTTGAAGCTATATCATTTATATCGCTAGTATTTGAAGCTAAATCATTTGTGTTGCATGGATTTGAAGCTCATCCTTCTACTTCGCATTGATTTGAATCTAAATCAAATTTATCGCGTGGATTATGTAGCTAACTCGTTTGATCGTCTGCATTTGAAGCTATATCAGTTATATCCCAAGTGTTTGAAGCTAAATTATTTGTTAAGCATGGATTTGAAGGTAAACCTTCCACATCGCATTGATTTGAAGCTAAATCAAGTTTATCGCATGGATTTTGAAGCTAACTCGTTTGATCGCCTGCATTTGAAGCTATATCACATATATCACAAGTGTTTGAAGCTAAATCATTTGTTGCGCATGGATGTGAAGGTCAACCTTCTACATCGCATTGATTTGAAGCTAAATCATGAGTTTCGCATGGATTAGAAGCTAACACGATTGTTTCGCCCGCATTTGAAGCTATATCATTTATATCGCAAGTATTTGAAGCTAAATCATTTGTGTTGCATGAATTTGAAGCTCATCCTTCTACTTCGCATTGATTTGAAGCTAAATCAAGTTTATCGCATGGATTTTGAAGCTAACTCGTTTGATCGCCTGCATTTGATGCCATATCACTTATATCCCAAGTGTTTGAAGCTAAATCATTTTTTAAGCATGGATTTGAAGGTAAACCTTCTACATCGCATTGATTTGAAGCTAAATCATGAGTTTCGCATGGATTAGAAGCTAACACGTTTGTTTCGCCTGCAATTGAAGCTATATCATTCATATCGCAAGTATTCGAAGCTAAATCATTTGTTAAGCATGGATTTGAAGGTAAACCTTCTACATCGCATTGATTTTAAGCTAAATCATGGGTTTCGCATATATATGAAGCTAACTCGTTTGTTTCGTCTGCATTTGAAGCTGTATCACTTATACCGCATGTATCTGGACCTAAATCATTTGTTTCGCATGGATTGGAAGCTAAGCCTTCTACTTCGCATTGATTTGAAGCTAAATCAAGTTTATCGCATGGATTTTGAAGCTAACTCGTTTGATCGTCTGCATTTCAAGCTATATCACTTATATCCCAACTGTTTGAAGCTAAATCATTTGTTGCGCATGGATTTGAAGGTGAACCTTCTACATCGCATTGATTTGAAGCTAAATCATGAGTTTCGCATGGATTAGAAGCTAACTCGTTTGTTTCGCCTGCATTTGAAGCTATATCATTTATGTCGCAAGTATTTGAAGCTAAATCATTTGTGTTGCATGGATTTGAAGCTCATCCTACTACTTCGCATTGATTTGAAGCTAAATCAAGTTTATCGCATGGATTTTGAAGCTAACTCGTTTGATCGTCTGCATTTGAAGCTATATCACTTATATCCCAAGTGTTTGAAGCTAAATTATTTGTTAAGCATGGATTTTAAGGTGAACCTTCTACATCGCATTGATTTGAAGCTAAATCATGAGTTTCGCATGGATTAGAAGCTAACTCGTTTGTTTCGCCTGCATTTGAAGCTATATCATTTATGTCGCAAGTATTTGAAGCTAAATCATTTGTGTTGCATGGATTTGAAATTCATCCTTCTACTTCGCATTGATTTGAAGCTAAATCAAGTTTATCGCATGGATTTTGAAGCTAACTCGTTTGATCGTCTGCATTTGAAGCTATATCACTTATATCCCAAGTGTTTGAAGCTAAATTATTTGTTAAGCATGGATTTGAAGGTAAACCTCCTACATCGCATTGATTTGAAGTTAAATCATGATTTTCGCATGGATCAGAAGCTAACACGTTTGTTTCGCCTGCATTTGAAGCTTTATCATTTATATCGCAAATATTTGAAGCGAAATCATTTGTTAAGCATTGATTTGAAGGTAAACCTTCCACATCGCATTAATTTGAAGCTAAATCATGAGTTTCGCATGGATTAGAAGCTAACACGTATGTTTCGCCTGCATTTGAAGCTAAATCATTCATATCGCAAGTATTTGAAGCTAAATCATTTGTTTCGCATGGATTTGAAGCTAAGCCTCCTACTTCGCATTGATTTGAAGCTAAATCAAGTTTATCGCATGGATTTTGAATCTAACTCGTTTGATCGTCTGCATTTCAAGCTATATCACTTATATCCCAAGCGTTTGAAGCTTAATCATTTGTTGAGCATGGATTTGAAGGTGAACCTTCTACATCGCATTGATTTGAAGCTAAATCATGAGTTTCGCATGGATTAGAAGCTAACTCGTTTGTTTCGTCTGCATTTGAAGCTGTATCATTTATACCGCAAGTATCTGAACCTAAATCATTTGTTTCGCATGCATTTGAAGCTAAGCCTTCTACTTTGCATTGATTTGAAGCTAAATCAAGTTTATCGCATGGATTTTGAAGCTAACTCGTTTGATCGTCTGCATTTTAAGCTTTTTCACTTATATCCCAAGTGTTTGAACCTAAATCATTTGTTAAGCATTGATTTGAAGGTAAACCTTCTACATCGCATTGATTTGAAGCTAAATCATGGCTTTCGCATAGATATGAAGCTAACTCGTTTGTTTCGTCTGCATTTGAAGCTGTATCACTTATACCGAAAGTATCTGGACCTAAATCATTTGTTTCGCATGGATTGGAAGCTAAGCCTTCTACTTCGCATTGATTTGAAGCTAAATCATGTTTATCGCATGGATTTTGAAGCTAACTCGTTTGATCGTCTGCATTTCAAGCTATATCACTTATATCCCAACTGTTTGAAGCTAAATCATTTGTTGCGCATGGATTTGAAGGTAAACCTCCTACATCGCATTGATTTGAAGCTAAATCATGAGTTTCGCATGGATTAGAAACTAACACGTATGTTTCGCCTGCATTTGAAGCTATATCATTCATATCGCAAGTATTTGAAGCTAAATCATTTGTTAAGCATGGATTTGAAGGTAAACCTTCTACATCGCATTGATTTGAAGCTAAATCATGAGTTTCGCATGGATTAGAAGCCAACTTGTTTGTTTCGCCTGCATTTGAAGCTATATCATTTATATCGCAAGTATTTGAAGCTAAATCATTTGTGTTCCACGGATTTGAAGCTAATCCTTCTACTTCGCATTGATTTGAAGCTAAATCAAGTTTATCGCATGGATTTTGAAGCTAAATCGTTTGATCGTCTGCATTTGATGCCATATCACTTATATCCCAAGTGTTTGAAGCTAAATCATTTTTTAAGCATGGATTTGAAGGTAAACCTTCTACATCGCATTGATTTGAAGCTAAATCATGAGTTTCGCATGGATTAGAATCTAACACGTTTGTTTCGCCTGCATTTGAAGCTATATCATTTATATCGCAAGTATTTGAAGCGAAATCATTTGTTAAGCATGGATTGGAAGCTAAGCCTTCTACTTCGCATTGATTTGAAGCTAAATCAAGTTTATCGCATGGATTTTGAAGCTAACTCGTTTGATCGTCTGCATTTGAAGCTATATCACTTATGTCCCAAGTGTTTGTAGCTAAATTATTTGTTAAGCATGGATTTGAAGGTAAACCTCCTACATCGCATTGATTTGAAGCTAAATCATTAGTTTCGCATGGATTAGAATCTAACACGTTTGTTTCGCCTGCATTTGAAGCTATATCACTTATGTCCCAAGTGTTTGAAGCTAAATTATTTGTTAAGCATGGATTTGAAGGTAAACCTCCTACATCGCATTGATTTGAAGCTAAATCATGAGTTTCGCATGGATTAGAATCTAACACGTTTGTTTCGCCTGCATTTGAAGCTATATCATTTATATCGCAAGTATTTGAAGCGAAATCATTTGTTAAGCATGGATTTGAAGGTAAACCTTCTACATCGCATTGATTTGAAGCTAAATCATGAGTTTCGCATGGATTAGAAGCTAACTCGTTTGTTTCGCCTGCATTTGAAGCTATATCATTTATATCGCAAGTATTTGAAGCTAAATCATTCGTGTTCCACGGATTTGAAGCTAATCCTTCTACTTCGCATTGATTTGAAGCTAAATCAAGTTAATCGCATGGATTTTGAAGCTAACTCGTTTGATCGTCTGCATTTGATGCCATATCACTTATATCCCAAGTGTTTGAAGCTAAATCATTTGTTAAGCATGGATTTGAAGGTAAACCTACATCGCATTGATTTGAAGCTAAATCATGTGTTTCGCATAGATATGAAGCTAACTCGTTTGCTTCGTCTGCATTTGAAGCTGTATCATTTATACCGCAAGTATCTGAACCTAAATCATTTGTTTCGCATGGATTTGAAGCTAAGCCTTCTACTTCGCATTGATTTGAAGCTAAATCAGGTTTATCGCATGGATTTTGAAGCTAACTGGTTTGATCGTCTGCATTTGAAGCTATATCATTTATATCGCAAGTATTTGAAGCTAAATCATTTGTTAAGCATGGATTTGAAGGTAAACCTTCTACATCGCATTGATTTGAAGCTATATCATGTGTTTCGCATGGATTAGAAACTAACACGTATGTTTCGCCTGCATTTGAAGCTATATCATTCATATCGCAAGTATTTGAAGCTAAATCATTTGTGTTGCATGGATTTGAAGCTCATCCTTCTACTTCGCATTGATTTGAAGCTAAATCAAGTTTATCGCATGGATTTTGAAGCTAACTCGTTTGATCGTCTGCATTTGAAGCTATATCACTTATATCCCAAGTGTTTGAAGCTAAATTATTTGTTAAGCATGGATTTGAAGGTAAACCTCCTACATCGCATTGGTTTGAAGCTAAATCATGAGTTTCGCATGGATCAGAAGCTAACACGTTTGTTTCGCCTGCATTTGAAGCTTTATCATTTATATCGCAAATATTTGAAGCGAAATCATTTGTTAAGCATGGATTTGAAGCTAAGCCTTCTACTTTGCATTGATTTGAAGCTAAATCAAGTTTATCGCATGGATTTTGAAGCTAACTCGTTTGATCGTCTGCATTTTAAGCTTTTTCACTTATATCCCAAGTGTTTGAAGCTAAATCATTTGTTAAGCATTGATTTGAAGGTAAACCTTCTACATCGCATTGATTTGAAGCTAAATCATGGCTTTCGCATAGATATGAAGCTAACTCGTTTGTTTCGTCTGCATTTGAAGCTGTATCACTTATACCGAAAGTATCTGGACCTAAATCATTTGTTTCGCATGGATTGGAAGCTAAGCCTTCTACTTCGCATTGATTTGAAGCTAAATCATGTTTATCGCATGGATTTTGAAGCTAACTCGTTTGATCGTCTGCATTTCAAGCTATATCACTTATATCCCAACTGTTTGAAGCTAAATCATTTGTTGCGCATGGATTTGAAGGTAAACCTCCTACATCGCATTGATTTGAAGCTAAATCATGAGTTTCGCATGGATTAGAAACTAACACGTATGTTTCGCCTGCATTTGAAGCTATATCATTCATATCGCAAGTATTTGAAGCTAAATCATTTGTTAAGCATGGATTTGAAGGTAAACCTTCTACATCGCATTGATTTGAAGCTAAATCATGGGTTTTGCATAGATATGAAGCTAACTCGTTTGTTTCGTCTGCATTTGAAGCTGTATCACTTATACCGCAAGTATCTGGAACTAAATCATTTGTTCCGCATGGATTGGAAGCTAAGCCTTCTACTTCGCATTGATTTGAAGCTAAATCAAGTTTATCGCATGGATTTTGAAGCTAACTCGTTTGATCGTCTGCATTTCAAGCTATATCATTTATGTCCCAAGTGTTTGAAGCTAAATTATTTGTTAAGCATGGATTTGAAGGTAAACCTCCTACATCGCATTGATTTGAAGCTAATCATGAGTTTCGCATGGATTAGAAGCTAACACGTTTGTTTCGCCTGCATTTAAAGCTATATCATTTATGTCGCAAGTATTTGAAGCTAAATCATTTGTTAAGCATGGATTTGAAGGTAAACCTTCTACATCGCATTGATTTGAAGCAAAATCATGGGTTTCGCATAGATATGAAGCTAACTCGTTCGTATCGTCTGCATTTGAAGCTGTATCACTTATACCGCAAGTATCTGGACCTAAATCATTTGTTTCGCATGGATTGGAAGCTAAGCCTTCTACTTCGCATTGATTTGAAGCTAAATCAAGTTTATCGCATGGATTTTGAAGCTAACTCGTTTGATCGTATGCATTTCAAGCTATATCACTTATATCCCAACTGTTTGAAGCTAAATCATTTGTGTTGCATGGATTTGAAGCTCATCCTTCTACTTCGCATTGATTTGAAGCTAAATCAAGTTTATCGCATGGATTTTGAAGCTAACTCGTTTGATCGTCTGCATTTGAAGCTATATCACTTATGTCCCAAGTGTTTGTAGCTAAATTATTTGTTAAGCATGGATTTGAAGGTAAACCTCCTACATCGCATTGATTTGAAGCTAAATCATTAGTTTCGCATGGATTAGAAGCTAACACGTCTGTTTCGCCTGCATTTGAAGCTATATCATTTATATCGCAAGTATTTGAAGCTAAATCATTTGTTAAGCATGGATTTGAAGGTAAACCTTCTACATCGCATTGATTTGAATCAAAATCATGGGTTTCGCATAGATATGAAGCTAACTCGTTCGTATCGTCTGCATTTGAAGCTGTATCACTTATATCCCAAGTGTTTGAAGCTAAATCATTTGTTAAGCATGGATTTGAAGGTAAACCTTCTACATCGCATTGATTTGAAGCTAAATCATGAGTTTCGCATGGATTAGAAGCTAACACGTCTGTTTCGCCTGCATTTGAAGCTATATCATTCATATCGCAAGTATTTGAAGCTAAATCATTTGTTAAGCATGGATTTGAAGGTAAACCTTCTACATCGCATTGATTTGAAGCTAATCATGAGTTTCGCATGGATTAGAAGCTAACACGTTTGTTTCGCCTGCATTTGAAGCTATATCATTTATATCACAAGTATTTGAAGCGGAATCATTTGTTAAGCATGGATTTGAAGGTAAACCTTCTACATCGCATTGATTTGAAGCAAAATCATGGGTTTCGCATAGATATGAAGCTAACTCGTTCGTATCGTCTGCATTTGAAGCTGTATCACTTATACCGCAAGTATCTGGACCTAAATCATTTGATTCGCATGGATTGGAAGCTAAGCCTTCTACTTCGCATTGATTTGAAGCTAAATCAAGTTTATCGCATGGATTTTGAAGCTAACTCGTTTGATCGTCTGCATTTGAAGCTATATCACTTATGTCCCAAGTGTTTGTAGCTAAATTATTTGTTAAGCATGGATTTGAAGGTAAACCTCCTACATCGCATTGATTTGAAGCTAAATCAAGTTTATCGCATGGATTTTGAGGCTAACTCGTTTGATCGTCTGCATTTGAAGCTATATCATTTATATCGCAAGTATTTGAAGCTAAATCATTTGTTAAGCATGGATTTGAAGGTAAACCTTCTACATCGCATTGATTTGAAGCTATATCATGTGTTTCGCATGGATTAGAAACTAACACGTATGTTTCGCCTGCATTTGAAGCTATATCATTCATATCGCAAGTATTTGAAGCTAAATCATTTGTTAAGCATGGATTTGAAGGTAAACCTTCTACATCGCATTGATTTGAAGCAAAATCATGGGTTTCGCATAGATATGAAGCTAACTCGTTCGTATCGTCTGCATTTGAAGCTGTATCACTTATACCGCAAGTATCTGGACCTAAATCATTTGTTTCGCATGGATTGGAAGCTAAGCCTTCTACTTCGCATTGATTTGAAGCTAAATCAAGTTTATCGCATGGATTTTGAAGCTAACTCGTTTGATCGTCTGCATTTCAAGCTATGTCACTTATGTCCCAAGTGTTTGAAGCTAAATTATTTGTTAAGCATGGATTTGAAGGTAAACCTCCTACATCGCATTGATTTGAAGCTAATCATGGGTTTCGCATAGATATGAAGCTAACTCGTTTGTTTCGTCTGCATTTGAAGCTGTATCACTTATACCGCAAGTATCTGGACCTAAATCATTTGTTTCGCATGGATTGGAAGCTAAGCCTTCTACTTCGCATTGATTTGAAGCTAAATCAAGTTTATCGCATGGATTTTGAAGCTAACTCGTTTGATCGTCTGCATTTCAAGCTATATCATTTATATCCCAACTGTTTGAAGCTAAATCATTTGTTGCGCATGGATTTGAAGTTGAACCTTCTACATCGCATTGATTTGAAGCTAAATCATGAGTTTCGCATGGATTAGAAGCTAACTCGTTTGTTTCGCCTGCATTTGAAGCTATATCATTTATGTCGCAAGTATTTGAAGCAAAATCATTTGTGTTGCATGGATTTGAAGCTCATCCTTCTACTTCGCATTGATTTGAAGCTAAATCAAGTTTATCGCATGGATTTTGAAGCTAACTCGTTTGATCGTCTGCATTTGAAGCTATATCACTTATATCCCAAGTGTTTGAAGCTAAATTATTTGTTAAGCATGGATTTGAATGTAAACCTCCTACATCGCATTGATTTGAAACTAAACCATGAGTTTCGCATGGATTAGAAGCTAACACGTTTGTTTCGCCTGCATTTGAAGCTATATCATTTATATCGCAAATATTTGAAGCGAAATCATTTGTTAAGCATGGATTTGAAGGTAAACCTTCTACATCGCATTGATTTGAAGCTAAATCATGAGTTTCGCATGGATTAGAAGCTAACACGTTTGTTTCGCCTGCATTTGAAGCTATATCATTTATATCGCAAGTATCTGAAGCTAAATCATTTGTTAAGCATGGATTTGAAGGTATACCTTCTACATCGCATTGATTTGAAGCTAAATCATGTGTTTCGCATAGATATGAAGCTATCTCGTTTGTTTCGTCTGCATTTGAAGCTGTATCATTTATACCGCAAGTATCTGAACCTAAATCATTTGTTTCGCATGGATTTGAAGCTAAGCCTTCTACTTTGCATTGATTTGAAGCTAAATCAAGTTTATCGCATGGATTTTGAAGCTAACTCGTTTGATCGTCTGCATTTGAAGCTTTTTCACTTATATCCCAAGTGTTTGAAGCTAAATCATTTGTTAAGCATTGATTTGAAGGTAAACCTTCCACATCGCATTGATTTGAAGCTAAATCATGAGTTTCGCATGGATTAGAAGCTAACTTGTTTGATTCGCCTGCATTTGAAGCTATATCATTTATGTCGCAATTATTTGAAGCTAAATCATTTGTGTTGCATGGATTTGAAATTCATCCTTCTACTTCGCATTGATTTGAAGCTAAATCAAGTTTATCGCATGGATTTTGAAGCTAACTCGTTTGATCGTCTGCATTTGAAGCTATATCACTTATATCCCAAGTGTTCGAAGCTAAATTATTTGTTAAGCATGGATTTGAAGGTAAACCTCCTACATCGCATTGATTTGAAGCTAAATCATGATTTTCGCATGGATCAGAAGCTAACACGTTTGTTTCGCCTGCATTTGAAGCTTTATCATTTATATCGCAAATATTTGAAGCGAAATCATTTGTTAAGCATGGATTTGAAGGTAAACCTTCTACATCGCAATGATTTGAAGCTAAATCATGAGTTTCGCATGGATTAGAAGCTAACTAGTTTGTTTCGCCTGCATTTGAAGGTATATCATTTATATCGCAAGTATTTGAAGCTAAATCATTTGTGTTCCACGGATTTGAAGCTAATCCTTCTACTTCGCATTGATTTGAAGCTAAATCAAGTTTATCGCATGGATTTTGAATCTAACTCGTTAGATCGTCTGCATTTCAAGCTATATCACTTATATCCCAAGTGTTTGAAGCTTAATCATTTGTTGCGCATGGATTTGAAGGTGAACCTTCTACATCGCATTGATTTGAAGCTAAATCATGAGTTTCGCATGGATTAGAAGCTAACTCGTTTGTTTCGCCTGCATTTGAAGCTATATCATTTATATCGCTAGTATTTGAAGCTAAATCATTTGTGTTGCATGGATTTGAAGCTCATCCTTCTACTTCGCATTGATTTGAATCTAAATCAAATTTATCGCGTGGATTATGTAGCTGACTCGTTTGATCGTCTGCATTTGAAGCTATATCAATTATATCCCAAGTGTTTGAAGCTAAATTATTTGTTAAGCATGGATTTGAAGGTAAACCTTCCACATCGCATTGATTTGAAGCTAAATCAAGTTTATCGCATGGATTTTTGAGCTAACTCGTTTGATCGCTTGCATTTGAAGCTATATCACATATATCACAAGTGTTTGAAGCTTAATCATTTGTTAAGCATGGATTTGAAGGTAAACCTTCTACATCGCATTGATTTGAAGCTAAATCATGGGTTTCGCATAGATATGAAGCTAACTCGTTTGTTTCGTCTGCATTTGAAGCTGTATCACTTATACCGCAAGTATCTGGACCTAAATCATTTGTTTCGCATGGATTGGAAGCTAAGCCTTCTACTTCGCATTGATTTGAAGCTAAATCAAGTTTATCGCATGGATTAGAAGCTAACACGTTTGTTTCGCCTGCATTTGAAGCTATATCATTTATATCGCAAGTATCTGAAGCTAAATCATTTGTTAAGCATGGATTTGAAGGTATACCTTCTACATCGCATTGATTTGAAGCTAAATCATGTGTTTCGCATAGATATGAAGCTATCTCGTTTGTTTCGTCTGCATTTGAAGCTGTATCATTTATACCGCAAGTATCTGAACCTAAATCATTTGTTTCGCATGGATTTGAAGCTAAGCCTTCTACTTTGCATTGATTTGAAGCTAAATCAAGTTTATCGCATGGATTTTGAAGCTAACTCGTTTGATCGTCTGCATTTGAAGCTTTTTCACTTATATCCCAAGTGTTTGAAGCTAAATCATTTGTTAAGCATTGATTTGAAGGTAAACCTTCCACATCGCATTGATTTGAAGCTAAATCATGAGTTTCGCATGGATTAGAAGCTAACTCGTTTGTTTCGCCTGCATTTAAAGCTATATCATTTATGTCGCAAGTATTTGAAGCTAAATCATTTGTGTTGCATGGATTTGAAGCTCATCCTTCTACTTCGCATTGATTTGAAGCTAAATCAAGTTTATCGCATGGATTTTGAAGCTAACTCGTTTGATCGTCTGCATTTGAAGCTATATCACTTATATCCCAAGTGTTTGAAGCTAAATTATTTGTTAAGCATGGATTTGAAGGTAAACCTCCTACATCGCATTGGTTTGAAGCTAAATCATGAGTTTCGCATGGATTAGAAGCTAACTCGTTTGTTTCGCCTGCATTTGAAGCTATATCATTTATATCGCTAGTATTTGAAGCTAAATCATTTGTGTTGCATGGATTTGAAGCTCATCCTTCTACTTCGCATTGATTTGAATCTAAATCAAATTTATCGCGTGGATTATGTAGCTGACTCGTTTGATCGTCTGCATTTGAAGCTATATCAATTATATCCCAAGTGTTTGAAGCTAAATTATTTGTTAAGCATGGATTTGAAGGTAAACCTTCCACATCGCATTGATTTGAAGCTAAATCAAGTTTATCGCATGGATTTTTGAGCTAACTCGTTTGATCGCTTGCATTTGAAGCTATATCACATATATCACAAGTGTTTGAAGCTTAATCATTTGTTAAGCATGGATTTGAAGGTAAACCTTCTACATCGCATTGATTTGAAGCTAAATCATGGGTTTCGCATAGATATGAAGCTAACTCGTTTGTTTCGTCTGCATTTGAAGCTGTATCACTTATACCGCAAGTATCTGGACCTAAATCATTTGTTTCGCATGGATTGGAAGCTAAGCCTTCTACTTCGCATTGATTTGAAGCTAAATCAAGTTTATCGCATGGATTAGAAGCTAACACGTTTGTTTCGCCTGCATTTGAAGCTATATCATTTATATCGCAAGTATCTGAAGCTAAATCATTTGTTAAGCATGGATTTGAAGGTATACCTTCTACATCGCATTGATTTGAAGCTAAATCATGTGTTTCGCATAGATATGAAGCTATCTCGTTTGTTTCGTCTGCATTTGAAGCTGTATCATTTATACCGCAAGTATCTGAACCTAAATCATTTGTTTCGCATGGATTTGAAGCTAAGCCTTCTACTTTGCATTGATTTGAAGCTAAATCAAGTTTATCGCATGGATTTTGAAGCTAACTCGTTTGATCGTCTGCATTTGAAGCTTTTTCACTTATATCCCAAGTGTTTGAAGCTAAATCATTTGTTAAGCATTGATTTGAAGGTAAACCTTCCACATCGCATTGATTTGAAGCTAAATCATGAGTTTCGCATGGATTAGAAGCTAACTCGTTTGTTTCGCCTGCATTTAAAGCTATATCATTTATGTCGCAAGTATTTGAAGCTAAATCATTTGTGTTGCATGGATTTGAAGCTCATCCTTCTACTTCGCATTGATTTGAAGCTAAATCAAGTTTATCGCATGGATTTTGAAGCTAACTCGTTTGATCGTCTGCATTTGAAGCCATATCACTTATATCCCAAGTGCTTGAAGCTAAATCATTTTTTAAGCATGGATTTGAAGTTAAACCTTCTACATCGCATTGATTTGAAGCTAAATCATGAGTTTCGCATGGATTAGAAGCTAACACGTTTGTTTCGCCTGCATTTGAAGCTATATCATTTATATCGCAAGTGTTTGAAGCTAAATCATTTGTGTTGCATGGATTTGAAGCTAATCCTTCTACTTCGCATTTATTTGAAGCTAAATCAAGTTTATCGCATGGATTTTGTGGCTAACTTGTTTGATCGCCTGCATTTGAAGCTATATCATTTATATCGCAAGTATTTGAAGCTAAATCATTTGTGTTCCACGGATTTGAAGCTAATCCTTCTACTTCGCATTGATTTGAAGCTAAATCAAGTTTATCGCATGGATTTTGAAGCTAACTCGTTTGATCGTCTGCATTTGAAGCTATATCAATTATATCCCAAGTGTTTGAAGCTAAATTATTTGTTAAGCATGGATTTGAATGTAAACCTCCTACATCGCATTGATTTGAAGCTAAATCATGAGTTTCGCATGGATTTGAAGCTAACACGTTTGTTTCGCCTGCATTTGAAGCTATATCATTTATATCGCAAATATTTGAAGCGAAATCATTTGTTAAGCATGGATTTGAAGGTAAACCTTCTACATCGCATTGATTTGAAGCTAAATCATGAGTTTCGCATGGATTAGAAGCTAACTAGTTTGTTTCGCCTGCATTTGAAGCTATATCATTTATATCGCAAGTATTTGAAGCTAAATCATTTGTGTTCCACGGATTTGAAGCTGATCCTTCTACTTCGCATTGATTTGAAGCTAAATCAAGTTTATCGCATGGATTTTGAATCTAACTCGTTTGATCGTCTGCATTTGTTGCCATATCAATTATATCCCAAGTGTTTGAAGCTAAATCATTTTTTAAGCATGGGTTTGAAGGTAAACCTTCTACATCGCATTGATTTGAAGCTAAATCATGAGTTTCGCATGGATTAGAAGCTAACTCGTTTGTTTCGCCTGCATTTGAAGCTATATCATTTATATCGCTAGTATTTAAAGCTAAATCATTTGTGTTGCATGGATTTGAAGCTCATCCTTCTACTTCGCATTGATTTGAATCTAAATCAAATTTATCGCGTGGATTATGTAGCTAACTCGTTTGATCGTCTGCATTTGAAGCTATATCAGTTATATCCCAAGTGTTTGAAGCTAAATTATTTGTTAAGCATGGATTTGAAGGTAAACCTTCCACATCGCATTGATTTGAAGCTAATCAAGTTTATCGCATGGATTTTGGAGCTAACTCGTTTGATCGCCTGCATTTGAAGCTATATCACATATATCACAAGTGTTTGAAGCTAAATCATTTGTTAAGCATGGATTTGAAGGTAAACCTTCTACATCGCATTGATTTGAAGCTAAATCATGGGTTTCGCATAGATATGAAGCTAACTCGTTTGTTTCGTCTGCATTTGAAGCTGTATCACTTATACCGCAAGTATCTGGACCTAAATCATTTGTTTCGCATGGATTGGAAGCTAAGCCTTCTACTTCGCATTGATTTCAAGCTAAATCAAGTTTATCGCATGGATTTTGATGCTAACTCGTTTGATCGTCTGTATTTGATGCCATATCACTTATATCCCAAGTGTTTGAAGCTAAATCATTTTTTAAGTATGGATTAGAAGGTAAACCTTCTACATCGCATTGATTTGAAGCTAAATCATGAGTTTCGCATGGATTAGAAGCTAACACGTTTGTTTCGCCTGCATTTGAAGCTATATCATTTATATCGCAAGTATTTGAAGCTAAATCATTTGTTAAGCATGGATTTGAAGGTATACCTTCTACATCGCATTGATTTGAAGCTAAATCATGAGTTTCGCATAGATATGAAGCTAACTCGTTTGTTTCGTCTGCATTTGAAGCTGTATCACTTATACCGCAAGTATCTGAACCAAAATCATTTGTTTCGCATGGATTGGAAGCTAAGCCTTCTACTTCGCATTGATTTGAAGCTAAATCAAGTTTATCGCATGGATTTTGAAGCTAACTCGTTTGATCGTCTGCATTTGAAGCTATATCACTTATATCCCAAGTGTTTGAAGCTAAATCATTTGTTAAGCATGGATTTGAAGGTAAACCTTCTATATCGCATTGATTTGAAGCTAAATCATGAGTTTCGCATAGATATGAAGCTAACTCGTTTGTTTCGTCTGCATTTGAAGCTGTATCACTTATACCGCAAGTATCTGAACCTAAATCATTTGTTTCGCATAGATTGGAAGCTAAGCCTTCTACTTCGCATTGATTTGAAGCTAAATCAAGTTTATCGCATGGATTTTGAAGCTAACTCGTTTGATCGTCTGCATTTGAAGCTATATCACTTATATCCCAAGTGTTTGAAGCTAAATTATTTGTTAAGCATGGATTTGAAGGTAAACATCCTACATCGCATTCATTTGAAGCTAAATCATGAGTTTCGCATGGATCAGAAGCTAACACGTTTGTTTCGCCTGCATTTGAAGCTATAACATTTATATCGCAAATATTTGAAGCGAAATCATTTGTTAAGCATGGATTTGAAGCTAAGCCTTCTACTTTGCATTGATTTGAAGCTAAATCAAGTTTATCGCATGGATTTTGAAGCTAACTCGTTTGATCGTCTGCATTTGAAGCTTTTTCACTTATATCCCAAGTGTTTGAAGCTAAATCATTTGTTAAGCATTGATTTGAAGGTAAACCTTCTACATCGCATTGATTTGAAGCTAAATCATGGCTTTCGCATAGATATGAAGCTAACTCGTTTGTTTCGTCTGCATTTGAAGCTGTATCACTTATACCGAAAGTATCTGGACCTAAATCATTTGTTTCGCATGGATTGGAAGCTAAGCCTTCTACTTCGCATTGATTTGAAGCTAAATCATGTTTATCGCATGGATTTTGAAGCTAACTCGTTTGATCGTCTGCATTTCAAGCTATATCACTTATATCCCAACTGTTTGAAGCTAAATCATTTGTTGCGCATGGATTTGAAGGTGAACCTTCTACATCGCATTGATTTGAAGCTAAATCATGAGTTTCGCATGGATTAGAAGCTAACTCGTTTGTTTCGCCTGCATTTGAAGCTATATCATTTATATCGCTAGTATTTGAAGCTAAATCATTTGTGTTGCATGGATTTGAAGCTCATCCTTCTACTTCGCATTGATTTGAAGCTAAATCAAGTTTATCGCATGGATTTTGAATATAACTCGTTTGATCGTCTGCATTTGATGCCATATCACTTATATCCCAAGTGTTTGAAGCTAAATCATTTTTCAAGCTTGGATTTGAAGGTAACCCTTCTACATCGCATTGATTTGAAGCTAAATCAAGTTTATCGCATGGATTTTGAAGCTAACTCGTTTGATCGTCTGCATTTGAAGCTTTTTCACTTATATCCCAAGTGTTTGAAGCTAAATCATTTTTTAAGCATGGATTTGAAGGTAAACCTTCTACATCGCATTGATTTGAAGCTAAATCATGAGTTTCGCATGGATTAGTAGCTAACTCGTTTGTTTCGCCTGCATTTGAAGCTAATCATTTATATCGCTAGTATTTGAAGCTAAATCATTTGTTAAGCATGGATTTGAAGGTAAACCTTCTACATCGCATTGATTTGAAGCTAAATCATGAGTTTCGCATGGATTTGAAGCTAAGCCTTCTACTTTGCATTGATTTGAAGCTAAATCAAGTTTATCGCATGGATTTTGAAGCTAACTCGTTTGATGGTCTGCATTTGATGACATATCACTTATATCCCAAGTGTTTGAAGCTAAATCATTTTTTAAGCATGGATTTGAAGGTAAACCTTCTACATCGCATCGATTTGAAGCTAAATCATGAGTTTCGCATGGATTAGAAGCTAACTCGTTTGTTTCGCCTGCATTTGAAGCTATATCATTTATATCGCAAGTATTTGAAGCTAATTCATTTGTTAAGCATGGATTTGAAGGTAAACCTTCTACATCGCATTGATTTGAAGCTAAATCAAGTTTATCGCATGGTTTTTGAAGCTAACTCGTTTGATCGTCTGCATTTGAAGCCATATCACTTATATCCCAAGTGCTTGAAGCTAAATCATTTTTTAAGCATGGATTTGAAGTTAAACCTTCTACATCGCATTGATTTGAAGCTAAATCATGAGTTTCGCATGGATTAGAAGCTAACACGTTTGTTTCGCCTGCATTTGAAGCTATATCATTTATATCGCAAGTGTTTGAAGCTAAATCATTTGTGTTGCATGGATTTGAAGCTAATCCTTCTACTTCGCATTTATTTGAAGCTAAATCAAGTTTATCGCATGGATTTTGTGGCTAACTTGTTTGATCGCCTGCATTTGAAGCTATATCATTTATATCGCAAGTATTTGAAGCTAAATCATTTGTGTTCCACGGATTTGAAGCTAATCCTTCTACTTCGCATTGATTTGAAGCTAAATCAAGTTTATCGCATGGATTTTGAAGCTAACTCGTTTGATCGTCTGCATTTGAAGCTATATCAATTATATCCCAAGTGTTTGAAGCTAAATTATTTGTTAAGCATGGATTTGAATGTAAACCTCCTACATCGCATTGATTTGAAGCTAAATCATGAGTTTCGCATGGATTTGAAGCTAACACGTTTGTTTCGCCTGCATTTGAAGCTATATCATTTATATCGCAAATATTTGAAGCGAAATCATTTGTTAAGCATGGATTTGAAGGTAAACCTTCTACATCGCATTGATTTGAAGCTAAATCATGAGTTTCGCATGGATTAGAAGCTAACTAGTTTGTTTCGCCTGCATTTGAAGCTATATCATTTATATCGCAAGTATTTGAAGCTAAATCATTTGTGTTCCACGGATTTGAAGCTGATCCTTCTACTTCGCATTGATTTGAAGCTAAATCAAGTTTATCGCATGGATTTTGAATCTAACTCGTTTGATCGTCTGCATTTGTTGCCATATCAATTATATCCCAAGTGTTTGAAGCTAAATCATTTTTTAAGCATGGGTTTGAAGGTAAACCTTCTACATCGCATTGATTTGAAGCTAAATCATGAGTTTCGCATGGATTAGAAGCTAACTCGTTTGTTTCGCCTGCATTTGAAGCTATATCATTTATATCGCTAGTATTTAAAGCTAAATCATTTGTGTTGCATGGATTTGAAGCTCATCCTTCTACTTCGCATTGATTTGAATCTAAATCAAATTTATCGCGTGGATTATGTAGCTAACTCGTTTGATCGTCTGCATTTGAAGCTATATCAGTTATATCCCAAGTGTTTGAAGCTAAATTATTTGTTAAGCATGGATTTGAAGGTAAACCTTCCACATCGCATTGATTTGAAGCTAATCAAGTTTATCGCATGGATTTTGGAGCTAACTCGTTTGATCGCCTGCATTTGAAGCTATATCACATATATCACAAGTGTTTGAAGCTAAATCATTTGTTAAGCATGGATTTGAAGGTAAACCTTCTACATCGCATTGATTTGAAGCTAAATCATGGGTTTCGCATAGATATGAAGCTAACTCGTTTGTTTCGTCTGCATTTGAAGCTGTATCACTTATACCGCAAGTATCTGGACCTAAATCATTTGTTTCGCATGGATTGGAAGCTAAGCCTTCTACTTCGCATTGATTTCAAGCTAAATCAAGTTTATCGCATGGATTTTGATGCTAACTCGTTTGATCGTCTGTATTTGATGCCATATCACTTATATCCCAAGTGTTTGAAGCTAAATCATTTTTTAAGTATGGATTAGAAGGTAAACCTTCTACATCGCATTGATTTGAAGCTAAATCATGAGTTTCGCATGGATTAGAAGCTAACACGTTTGTTTCGCCTGCATTTGAAGCTATATCATTTATATCGCAAGTATTTGAAGCTAAATCATTTGTTAAGCATGGATTTGAAGGTATACCTTCTACATCGCATTGATTTGAAGCTAAATCATGAGTTTCGCATAGATATGAAGCTAACTCGTTTGTTTCGTCTGCATTTGAAGCTGTATCACTTATACCGCAAGTATCTGAACCAAAATCATTTGTTTCGCATGGATTGGAAGCTAAGCCTTCTACTTCGCATTGATTTGAAGCTAAATCAAGTTTATCGCATGGATTTTGAAGCTAACTCGTTTGATCGTCTGCATTTGAAGCTATATCACTTATATCCCAAGTGTTTGAAGCTAAATCATTTGTTAAGCATGGATTTGAAGGTAAACCTTCTATATCGCATTGATTTGAAGCTAAATCATGAGTTTCGCATA
The DNA here is from genome assembly GCF_051020955.1 of Megalopta genalis. Classification (NCBI taxonomy): domain Eukaryota; kingdom Metazoa; phylum Arthropoda; class Insecta; order Hymenoptera; family Halictidae; genus Megalopta; species Megalopta genalis. Next base: position 125,651 of record NW_027476618.1, read on the forward strand.
GATATGAAGCTAACTCGTTTGTTTCGTCTGCATTTGAAGCTGTATCACTTATACCGCAAGTATCTGAACCTAAATCATTTGTTTCGCATAGATTGGAAGCTAAGCCTTCTACTTCGCATTGATTTGAAGCTAAATCAAGTTTATCGCATGGATTTTGAAGCTAACTCGTTTGATCGTCTGCATTTGAAGCTATATCACTTATATCCCAAGTGTTTGAAGCTAAATTATTTGTTAAGCATGGATTTGAAGGTAAACATCCTACATCGCATTCATTTGAAGCTAAATCATGAGTTTCGCATGGATCAGAAGCTAACACGTTTGTTTCGCCTGCATTTGAAGCTATAACATTTATATCGCAAATATTTGAAGCGAAATCATTTGTTAAGCATGGATTTGAAGGTAAACCTTCTACATCGCATTGATTTGAAGCTAAATCATGAGTTTCGCATGGATTAGAAGCTAACACGTTTGTTTCGCCTGCATTTGAAGCTATATCATTTATATCGCAAGTATTTGAAGCTAAATCATTTGTTAAGCATGGATTTGAAGGTATACCTTCTACATCGCATTGATTTGAAGCTAAATCATGAGTTTCGCATAGATATGAAGCTAACTCGTTTGTTTCGTCTGCATTTGAAGCTGTATCACTTATACCGCAAGTATCTGAACCAAAATCATTTGTTTCGCATGGATTGGAAGCTAAGCCTTCTACTTCGCATTGATTTGAAGCTAAATCAAGTTTATCGCATGGATTTTGAAGCTAACTCGTTTGATCGTCTGCATTTGAAGCTATATCACTTATATCCCAAGTGTTTGAAGCTAAATCATTTGTTAAGCATGGATTTGAAGGTAAACCTTCTATATCGCATTGATTTGAAGCTAAATCATGAGTTTCGCATAGATATGAAGCTAACTCGTTTGTTTCGTCTGCATTTGAAGCTGTATCACTTATACCGCAAGTATCTGAACCTAAATCATTTGTTTCGCATAGATTGGAAGCTAAGCCTTCTACTTTGCATTGATTTGAAGCTAAATCAAGTTTATCGCATGGATTTTGAAGCTAACTCGTTTGATCGTCTGCATTTGAAGCTATATCACTTATATCCCAAGTGTTTGAAGCTAAATTATTTGTTAAGCATGGATTTGAAGGTAAACATCCTACATCGCATTGATTTGAAGCTAAATCATGAGTTTCGCATGGATCAGAAGCTAACACGTTTGTTTCGCCTGCATTTGAAGCTATAACATTTATATCGCAAATATTTGAAGCGAAATCATTTGTTAAGCATGGATTTGAAGGTAAACCTTCTACATCGCATTGATTTGAAGCTAAATCATGAGTTTCGCATGGATTAGAAGCTAACTAGTTTGTTTCGCCTGCATTTGAAGCTATATCATTTATATCGCAAGTATTTGAAGCTAAATCATTTGTGTTCCACGGATTTGAAGCTGATCCTTCTACTTCGCATTGATTTGAAGCTAAATCAAGTTTATCGCATGGATTTTGAATCTAACTCGTTTGATCGTCTGCATTTGTTGCCATATCAATTATATCCCAAGTGTTTGAAGCTAAATCATTTTTTAAGCATGGGTTTGAAGGTAAACCTTCTACATCGCATTGATTTGAAGCTAAATCATGAGTTTCGCATGGATTAGAAGCTAACTCGTTTGTTTCGCCTGCATTTGAAGCTATATCATTTATATCGCTAGTATTTAAAGCTAAATCATTTGTGTTGCATGGATTTGAAGCTCATCCTTCTACTTCGCATTGATTTGAATCTAAATCAAATTTATCGCGTGGATTATGTAGCTAACTCGTTTGATCGTCTGCATTTGAAGCTATATCAGTTATATCCCAAGTGTTTGAAGCTAAATTATTTGTTAAGCATGGATTTGAAGGTAAACCTTCCACATCGCATTGATTTGAAGCTAATCAAGTTTATCGCATGGATTTTGGAGCTAACTCGTTTGATCGCCTGCATTTGAAGCTATATCACATATATCACAAGTGTTTGAAGCTAAATCATTTGTTAAGCATGGATTTGAAGGTAAACCTTCTACATCGCATTGATTTGAAGCTAAATCATGGGTTTCGCATAGATATGAAGCTAACTCGTTTGTTTCGTCTGCATTTGAAGCTGTATCACTTATACCGCAAGTATCTGGACCTAAATCATTTGTTTCGCATGGATTGGAAGCTAAGCCTTCTACTTCGCATTGATTTCAAGCTAAATCAAGTTTATCGCATGGATTTTGATGCTAACTCGTTTGATCGTCTGTATTTGATGCCATATCACTTATATCCCAAGTGTTTGAAGCTAAATCATTTTTTAAGTATGGATTAGAAGGTAAACCTTCTACATCGCATTGATTTGAAGCTAAATCATGAGTTTCGCATGGATTAGAAGCTAACACGTTTGTTTCGCCTGCATTTGAAGCTATATCATTTATATCGCAAGTATTGAAGCTAAATCATTTGTTAAGCATGGATTTGAAGGTATACCTTCTACATCGCATTGATTTGAAGCTAAATCATGAGTTTCGCATAGATATGAAGCTAACTCGTTTGTTTCGTCTGCATTTGAAGCTGTATCACTTATACCGCAAGTATCTGAACCAAAATCATTTGTTTCGCATGGATTGGAAGCTAAGCCTTCTACTTCGCATTGATTTGAAGCTAAATCAAGTTTATCGCATGGATTTTGAAGCTAACTCGTTTGATCGTCTGCATTTGAAGCTATATCACTTATATCCCAAGTGTTTGAAGCTAAATCATTTGTTAAGCATGGATTTGAAGGTAAACCTTCTATATCGCATTGATTTGAAGCTAAATCATGAGTTTCGCATAGATATGAAGCTAACTCGTTTTGTTTCGTCTGCATTTGAAGCTGTATCACTTATACCGCAAGTATCTGAACCTAAATCATTTGTTTCGCATAGATTGGAAGCTAAGCCTTCTACTTCGCATTGATTTGAAGCTAAATCAAGTTTATCGCATGGATTTTGAAGCTAACTCGTTTGATCGTCTGCATTTGAAGCTATATCACTTATATCCCAAGTGTTTGAAGCTAAATTATTTGTTAAGCATGGATTTGAAGGTAAACATCCTACATCGCATTCATTTGAAGCTAAATCATGAGTTTCGCATGGATCAGAAGCTAACACGTTTGTTTCGCCTGCATTTGAAGCTATAACATTTATATCGCAAATATTTGAAGCGAATCATTTGTTAAGCATGGATTTGAAGGTAAACCTTCTACATCGCATTGATTTGAAGCTAAATCATGAGTTTCGCATGGATTAGAAGCTAACACGTTTGTTTCGCCTGCATTTGAAGCTATATCATTTATATCGCAAGTATTTGAAGCTAAATCATTTGTTAAGCATGGATTTGAAGGTATACCTTCTACATCGCATTGATTTGAAGCTAAATCATGAGTTTCGCATAGATATGAAGCTAACTCGTTTGTTTCGTCTGCATTTGAAGCTGTATCACTTATACCGCAAGTATCTGAACCAAAATCATTTGTTTCGCATGGATTGGAAGCTAAGCCTTCTACTTCGCACTGATTTGAAGCTAAATCAAGTTTATCGCATGGATTTTGAAGCTAACTCGTTTGATCGTCTGCATTTGAAGCTATATCACTTATATCCCAAGTGTTTGAAGCTAAATCATTTGTTAAGCATGGATTTGAAGGTAAACCTTCTATATCGCATTGATTTGAAGCTAAATCATGAGTTTCGCATAGATATGAAGCTAACTCGTTTGTTTCGTCTGCATTTGAAGCTGTATCACTTATACCGCAAGTATCTGAACCTTAAATCATTTGTTTCGCATAGATTGGAAGCTAAGCCTCTACTTTGCATTGATTTGAAGCTAAATCAAGTTTATCGCATGGATTTTGAAGCTAACTCGTTTGATCGTCTGCATTTGAAGCTATATCACTTATATCCCAAGTGTTTGAAGCTAAATTATTTGTTAAGCATGGATTTGAAGGTAAACATCCTACATCGCATTGATTTGAAGCTAAATCATGAGTTTCGCATGGATCAGAAGCTAACACGTTTGTTTCGCCTGCATTTGAAGCTATAACATTTATATCGCAAATATTTGAAGCGAAATCATTTGTTAAGCATGGATTTGAAGGTAAACCTTCTACATCGCATTGATTTGAAGCTAAATCATGAGTTTCGCATGGATTAGAAGCTAACTAGTTTGTTTCGCCTGCATTTGAAGCTATATCATTTATATCGCAAGTATTTGAAGCTAAATCATTTGTGTTCCACGGATTTGAAGCTAATCCTTCTACTTCGCATTGATTTGAAGCTAAATCAAGTTTATCGCATGGATTTTGAATCTAACTCGTTTGATCGTCTGCATTTGTTGCCATATCACTTATATCCCAAGTGTTTGAAGCTAAATCATTTTTTAAGCATGGATTTGAAGGTAAACCTTCTACATCGCATTGATTTGAAGCTAAATCATGAGTTTCGCATGGATTAGAAGCTAACACGTTTGCTTCGCCTGCATTTGAAGCTATATCATTTATATCGCAAGTATTTGAAGCTAAATCATTTGTTAAGCATGGATTTGAAGGTATACCTTCTACATCGCATTGATTTGAAGCTAAATCATGTGTTTCGAATAGATATGAAGCTATCTCGTTTGTTTCGTCTGCATTTGAAGCTGTATCATTTATACCGCAAGTATCTGAACCTAAATCATTTGTTTAGCATGGATTTGAAGCTAAGCCTTCTACTTTGCATTGACTTGAAGCTAAATCAAGTTTATCGCATGGATTTTGAAGCTAACTCGTTTGATCGTCTGCATTTGAAGCTTTTTCACTTATATCCCAAGTGTTTGAAGCTAAATCATTTGTTAAGCATTGATTTGAAGGTAAACCTTCTACATCGCATTGATTTGTAGCTAAATCATGAGTTTCGCATGGATTAGAAGCTAACTCGTTTGTTCCGCCTGCATTTGAAGCTATATCATTTATATCGCAAGTGTTTGAAGCTAAATCATTTGTGTTGCATGGATTTGAAGCTAATCCTTCTACTTCGCATTTATTTGAAGCTAAATCAAGTTTATCGCATGGATTTTGTGGCTAACTTGTTTGATCGTCTGAATTTGAAGCTATATTACTTATATCCCAAGTGTTTGAAGCTAAATTATTTGTTAAGCATGGATTTGAAGGTAAACCTCCTACATCGCATTTATTTGAAGCTAAATCATGAGTTTCGCATGGATTAGATGCTAACACGTTTGTTTCGCCTGCATTTGAAGCTATATCATTTATATCGCAAATATTTGAAGCGAAATCATTTGTTAAGCATGGATTTGAAGGTAAACCTTCTACATCGCATTGATTTGAAGCTAAATCATGAGTTTCGCATGGATTAGAAGCTAACTAGTTTGTTTCGCCTGCATTTGAAGCTATATCATTTATATCGCAAGTATTTGAAGCTAAATCATTTGTGTTCGACGGATTTGAAGCTAACCCTTCTACTTCGCATTGATTTGAAGCTAAATCAAGTTTATCGCATGGATTTTGAATCTAACTCGTTTGATCGTCTGCATTTGAAGCTATATCACTTATATCCCAAGTGTTTGAAGCTAAATTATTTGTTAAGCATGGATTTGAAGGTAAACCTCCTACATCGCATTGATTTGAAGCTAAATCATGAGTTTCGCATGGATCAGAAGCTAACTCGTTTGACCGTCTGCATTTGAAGCTATATCATTTATATCGCAAGTATTTGAAGCTAAATCATTTGTGTTCCATGGATTTGAAGCTAATCCTTCTACTTCGCATTGATTTGAAGCTAAATCAAGTTTATCGCATGGATTTTGAATCTAACTCGTTTGATCGTCTGCATTTCAAGCTATATCACTTATATCCCAAGTGTTTGAAGCTTAATCATTTGTTGCGCATGGATTTGAAGGTGAACCTTCTACATCGCATTGATTTGAAGCTAAATCATGAGTTTCGCATGGATTAGAAGCTAACTCGTTTGTTTCGCCTGCATTTGAAGCTATATCATTTATATCGCTAGTATTTGAAGCTAAATCATTTGTGTTGCATGGATTTGAAGCTCATCCTTCTACTTCGCATTGATTTGAACCTAAATCAAATTTATCGCGTGGATTATGTAGCTAACTCGTTTGATCGTCTGCATTTGAAGCTATATCAGTTATATCCCAAGTGTTTGAAGCTAAATTATTTGTTAAGCATGGATTTGAAAGTAAACCTTCCACATCGCATTGATTTGAAGCTAAATCAAGTTTATCGCATGTATTTTGAAGCTAACTCGTTTGATCGACTGCATTTGAAGCTATATCACTTATATCCCAAGTGTTTGAAGCTAAATCATTTGTTAAGCATGGATTTGAAGGTAAACCTTCTATATCGCATTGATTTGAAGCTAAATCATGGGTTTCGCATAGATATGAAGCTAACTCGTTTGTTTCGTCTGCATTTGAAGCTGTATCACTTATACCGCAAGTATCTGGACCTAAATCATTTGTTTCGCATGGATTGGAAGCTAAGCCTTCTACTTCGCATTGATTTGAAGCTAAATCAAGTTTATCGCATGGATTTTGAAGCTAACTCGTTTGATCGTCTGCATTTCAAGCTATATCACTTATATCCCAACTGTTTGAAGCTAAATCATTTGTTGCGCATGGATTTGAAGGTGAACCTTCTACATCGCATTGATTTGAAGCTAAATCATGAGTTTCGCATGGATTAGAAGCTAACTCGTTTGTTTCGCCTGCATTTGAAGCTATATCATTTATATCGCTAGTATTTGAAGCTAAATCATTTGTGTTGCATGGATTTGAAGCTCATCCTTCTACTTCGCATTGATTTGAATCTAAATCAAATTTATCGCGTGGATTATGTAGCTAACTCGTTTGATCGTCTGCATTTGAAGCTATATCAGTTATATCCCAAGTGTTTGAAGCTAAATTATTTGTTAAGCATGGATTTGAAGGTAAACCTTCCACATCGCATTGATTTGAAGCTAAATCAAGTTTATCGCATGGATTTTGAAGCTAACTCGTTTGATCGCCTGCATTTGAAGCTATATTACATATATCACAAGTGTTTGAAGCTAAATCATTTGTTGCGCATGGATTTGAAGGTCAACCTTCTACATCGCATTGATTTGAAGCTAAATCATGAGTTTCGCATGGATTAGAAGCTAACACGATTGTTTCGCCCGCATTTGAAGCTATATCATTTATATCGCAAGTATTTGAAGCTAAATCATTTGTGTTGCATGAATTTGAAGCTCATCCTTCTACTTCGCATTGATTTGAAGCTAAATCAAGTTTATCGCATGGATTTTGAAGCTAACTCGTTTGATCGCCTGCATTTGATGCCATATCACTTATATCCCAAGTGTTTGAAGCTAAATCATTTTTTAAGCATGGATTTGAAGGTAAACCTTCTACATCGCATTGATTTGAAGCTAAATCATGAGTTTCGCATGGATTAGAAGCTAACACGTTTGTTTCGCCTGCAATTGAAGCTATATCATTCATATCGCAAGTATTCGAAGCTAAATCATTTGTTAAGCATGGATTTGAAGGAAAACCTTCTACATCGCATTGATTTTAAGCTAAATCATGGGTTTCGCATATATATGAAGCTAACTCGTTTGTTTCGTCTGCATTTGAAGCTGTATCACTTATACCGCAAGTATCTGGACCTAAATCATTTGTTTCGCATGGATTGGAAGCTAAGCCTTCTACTTCGCATTGATTTGAAGCTAAATCAAGTTTATCGCATGGATTTTGAAGCTAACTCGTTTGATCGTCTGCATTTCAAGCTATATCACTTATATCCCAACTGTTTGAAGCTAAATCATTTGTTGCGCATGGATTTGAAGGTGAACCTTCTACATAGCATTGATTTGAAGCTAAATCATGAGTTTCGCATGGATTAGAAGCTAACTCGTTTGTTTCGCCTGCATTTGAAGCTATATCATTTATGTCGCAAGTATTTGAAGCTAAATCATTTGTGTTGCATGGATTTGAAGCTCATCCTTCTACTTCGCATTGATTTGAAGCTAAATCAAGTTTATCGCATGGATTTTGAAGCTAACTCGTTTGATCGTCTGCATTTGAAGCTATATCACTTATATCCCAAGTGTTTGAAGCTAAATTATTTGTTAAGCATGGATTTGAAGGTGAACCTTCTACATCGCATTGATTTGAAGCTAAATCATGAGTTTCGCATGGATTAGAAGCTAACTCGTTTGTTTCGCCTGCATTTGAAGCTATATCATTTATGTCGCAAGTATTTGAAGCTAAATCATTTGTGATGCATGGATTTGAAATTCATCCTTCTACTTCGCATTGATTTGAAGCTAAATCAAGTTTATCGCATGGATTTTGAAGCTAACTCGTTTGATCGTCTGCATTTGAAGCTATATCACTTATATCCCAAGTGTTTGAAGCTAAATTATTTGTTAAGCATGGATTTGAAGGTAAACCTCCTACATCGCATTGATTTGAAGCTAAATCATGATTTTCCCATGGATCAGAAGCTAACACGTTTGTTTCGCCTGCATTTGAAGCTTTATCATTTATATCGCAAATATTTGAAGCGAAATCATTTGTTAAGCATGGATTTGAAGGTAAACCTTCTACATCGCATTGATTTGAAGCTAAATCATGAGTTTCGCATGGATTAGAAGCTAACTAGTTTGTTTCGCCTGCATTTGAAGCTATATCATTTATATCGCAAGTATTTGAAGCTAAATCATTTGTGTTCCACGGATTTGAAGCTAATCCTTCTACTTCGCATTGATTTGAAGCTAAATCAAGTTTATCGCATGGATTTTGAATCTAACTCGTATGATCGTCTGCATTTCAAGCTATATCACTTATATCCCAAGTGTTTGAAGCTTAATCATTTGTTGCGCATGGATTTGAAGGTGAACCTTCTACATCGCATTGATTTGAAGCTAAATCATGAGTTTCGCATGGATTAGAAGCTAACTCGTTTGTTTCGTCTGCATTTGAAGCTGTATCATTTATACCGCAAGTATCTGAACCTAAATCATTTGTTTCGCATGCATTTGAAGCTAAGCCTTCTACTTTGCATTGATTTGAAGCTAAATCAAGTTTATCGCATGGATTTTGAAGCTAACTCGTTTGATCGTCTGCATTTGAAGCTTTTTCACTTATATCCCAAGTGTTTGAAGCTAAATCATTTGTTAAGCATTGATTTGAAGGTAAACCTTCCACATCGCATTAATTTGAAGCTAAATCATGAGTTTCGCATGGATTAGAAGCTAACACGTATGTTTCGCCTGCATTTGAAGCTAAATCATTCATATCGCAAGTATTTGAAGCTAAATCATTTGTTTCGCATGGATTTGAAGCTAAGCCTCCTACTTCGCATTGATTTGAAGCTAAATCAAGTTTATCGCATGGATTTTGAAGCTAACTCGTTTGATCGTCTGCATTTGAAGCTATATCACTTATATCCCAAGTGTTTGAAGCTAAATCATTTGTTAAGCATGGATTTGAAGGTAAACCTCCTACATCGCATTGGTTTGAAGCTAAATCATGAGTTTCGCATGGATCAGAAGCTAACACGTTTGTTTCGCCTGCATTTGAAGCTTTATCATTTATATCGCAAATATTTGAAGCGAAATCATTTGTTAAGCATGGATTTGAAGCTAAGCCTTCTACTTTGCATTGATTTGAAGCTAAATCAAGTTTATCGCATGGATTTTGAAGCTAACTCGTTTGATCGTCTGCATTTTAAGCTTTTTCACTTATATCCCAAGTGTTTGACCCTAAATCATTTGTTAAGCATTGATTTGAAGGTAAACCTTCTACATCGCATTGATTTGAAGCTAAATCATGGCTTTCGCATAGATATGAAGCTAACTCGTTTGTTTCGTCTGCATTTGAAGCTGTATCACTTATACCGAAAGTATCTGGACCTAAATCATTTGTTTCGCATGGATTGGAAGCTAAGCCTTCTACTTCGCATTGATTTGAAGCTAAATCATGTTTATCGCATGGATTTTGAAGCTAACTCGTTTGATCGTCTGCATTTCAAGCTATATCATTTATATCCCAACTGTTTGAAGCTAAATCATTTGTTGCGCATGGATTTGAAGGTAAACCTTCTACATCGCATTGATTTGAAGCTAAATCATGGGTTTTGCATAGATATGAAGCTAACTCGTTTGTTTCGTCTGCATTTGAAGCTGTATCACTTATACCGCAAGTATCTGGAACTAAATCATTTGTTCCGCATGGATTGGAAGCTAAGCCTTCTACTTCGCATTGATTTGAAGCTAAATCAAGTTTATCGCATGGATTTTGAAGCTAACTCGTTTGATCGTCTGCATTTGAAGCTATATCACTTATATCCCAAGTGTTTGAAGCTAAATTATTTGTTAAGCATGGATTTGAAGGTAAACATCCTACATCGCATTGATTTGAAGCTAAATCATGAGTTTCGCATGGATCAGAAGCTAACACGTTTGTTTCGCCTGCATTTGAAGCTATAACATTTATATCGCAAATATTTGAAGCGAAATCATTTGTTAAGCATGGATTTGAAGGTAAACCTTCTACATCGCATTGATTTGAAGCTAAATCATGAGTTTCGCATGGATTAGAAGCTAACACGTTTGTTTCGCCTGCATTTGAAGCTATATCATTTATATCGCAAGTATTTGAAGCTAAATCATTTGTTAAGCATGGATTTGAAGGTATACCTTCTACATCGCATTGATTTGAAGCTAAATCATGAGTTTCGCATAGATATGAAGCTAACTCGTTTGTTTCGTCTGCATTTGAAGCTGTATCACTTATACCGCAAGTATCTGAACCAAAATCATTTGTTTCGCATGGATTGGAAGCTAAGCCTTCTACTTCGCATTGATTTGAAGCTAAATCAAGTTTATCGCATGGATTTTGAAGCTAACTCGTTTGATCGTCTGCATTTGAAGCTATATCACTTATATCCCAAGTGTTTGAAGCTAAATCATTTGTTAAGCATGGATTTGAAGGTAAACCTTCTATATCGCATTGATTTGAAGCTAAATCATGAGTTTCGCATAGATATGAAGCTAACTCGTTTGTTTCGTCTGCATTTGAAGCTGTATCACTTATACCGCAAGTATCTGAACCTAAATCATTTGTTTCGCATAGATTGGAAGCTAAGCCTTCTACTTTGCATTGATTGGAAGCTAAATCAAGTTTATCGCATGGATTTTGAAGCTAACTCGTTTGATCGTCTGCATTTGAAGCTATATCACTTATATCCCAAGTGTTTGAAGCTAAATTATTTGTTAAGCATGGATTTGAAGGTAAACATCCTACATCGCATTGATTTGAAGCTAAATCATGAGTTTCGCATGGATCAGAAGCTAACACGTTTGTTTCGCCTGCATTTGAAGCTATAACATTTATATCGCAAATATTTGAAGCGAAATCATTTGTTAAGCATGGATTTGAAGGTAAACCTTCTACATCGCATTGATTTGAAGCTAAATCATGAGTTTCGCATGGATTAGAAGCTAACTAGTTTGTTTCGCCTGCATTTGAAGCTATATCATTTATATCGCAAGTATTTGAAGCTAAATCATTTGTGTTCCACGGATTTGAAGCTAATCCTTCTACTTCGCATTGATTTGAAGCTAAATCAAGTTTATCGCATGGATTTTGAATCTAACTCGTTTGATCGTCTGCATTTGTTGCCATATCACTTATATCCCAAGTGTTTGAAGCTAAATCATTTTTTAAGCATGGATTTGAAGGTAAACCTTCTACATCGCATTGATTTGAAGCTAAATCATGAGTTTCGCATGGATTAGAAGCTAACACGTTTGCTTCGCCTGCATTTGAAGCTATATCATTTATATCGCAAGTATTTGAAGCTAAATCATTTGTTAAGCATGGATTTGAAGGTATACCTTCTACATCGCATTGATTTGAAGCTAAATCATGTGTTTCGAATAGATATGAAGCTATCTCGTTTGTTTCGTCTGCATTTGAAGCTGTATCATTTATACCGCAAGTATCTGAACCTAAATCATTTGTTTAGCATGGATTTGAAGCTAAGCCTTCTACTTTGCATTGACTTGAAGCTAAATCAAGTTTATCGCATGGATTTTGAAGCTAACTCGTTTGATCGTCTGCATTTGAAGCTTTTTCACTTATATCCCAAGTGTTTGAAGCTAAATCATTTGTTAAGCATTGATTTGAAGGTAAACCTTCTACATCGCATTGATTTGTAGCTAAATCATGAGTTTCGCATGGATTAGAAGCTAACTCGTTTGTTCCGCCTGCATTTGAAGCTATATCATTTATATCGCAAGTGTTTGAAGCTAAATCATTTGTGTTGCATGGATTTGAAGCTAATCCTTCTACTTCGCATTTATTTGAAGCTAAATCAAGTTTATCGCATGGATTTTGTGGCTAACTTGTTTGATCGTCTGCATTTGAAGCTATATTACTTATATCCCAAGTGTTTGAAGCTAAATTATTTGTTAAGCATGGATTTGAAGGTAAACCTCCTACATCGCATTTATTTGAAGCTAAATCATGAGTTTCGCATGGATTAGATGCTAACACGTTTGTTTCGCCTGCATTTGAAGCTATATCATTTATATCGCAAATATTTGAAGCGAAATCATTTGTTAAGCATGGATTTGAAGGTAAACCTTCTACATCGCATTGATTTGAAGCTAAATCATGAGTTTCGCATGGATTAGAAGCTAACTAGTTTGTTTCGCCTGCATTTGAAGCTATATCATTTATATCGCAAGTATTTGAAGCTAAATCATTTGTGTTCGACGGATTTGAAGCTAACCCTTCTACTTCGCATTGATTTGAAGCTAAATCAAGTTTATCGCATGGATTTTGAATCTAACTCGTTTGATCGTCTGCATTTGATGCCATATCACTTATATCCCAAGTGTTTGAAGCTAAATCATTTTTTAAGCTTGGATTTGAAGGTAAACCTTCTACATCGCATTGATTTGAAGCTAAATCAAGTTTATCGCATGGATTTTGAAGCTAACTCGTTTGATCGTCTGCATTTGAAGCTTTTTCACTTATATCCCAAGTGTTTGAAGCTAAATCATTTTTTAAGCATGGATTTGAAGGTAAACCTTCTACATCGCATTGATTTGAAGCTAAATCATTAGTTTCGCATGGATTAGAAGCTAACACGTTTGTTTCGCCTGCATTTGAAGCTATATCATTTATATCGCAAGTATCTGAAGCTAAATCATTTGTTAAGCATGGATTTGAAGGTATACCTTCTACATCGCATTGATTTGAAGCTAAATCATGAGTTTCGCATGGATCAGAAGCTAACTCGTTTGACCGTCTGCATTTGAAGCTATATCATTTATATCGCAAGTATTTGAAGCTAAATCATTTGTGTTCCACGGATTTGAAGCTAATCCTTCTACTTCGCATTGATTTGTAGCTAAATCAAGTTTATCGCATGGATTTTGAATCTAACTCGTTTGATCGTCTGCATTTCAAGCTATATCACTTATATCCCAAGTGTTTGAAGCTTAATCATTTGTTGCGCATGGATTTGAAGGTGAACCTTCTACATCGCATTGATTTGAAGCTAAATCATGAGTTTCGCATGGATTAGAAGCTAACTCGTTTGTTTCGCCTGCATTTGAAGCTATATCATTTATATCGCTAGTATTTGAAGCTAAATCATTTGTGTTGCATGGATTTGAAGCTCATCCTTCTACTTCGCATTGATTTGAATCTAAATCAAATTTATCGCGTGGATTATGTAGCTAACTCGTTTGATCGTCTGCATTTGAAGCTATATCAGTTATATCCCAAGTGTTTGAAGCTAAATTATTTGTTAAGCATGGATTTGAAAGTAAACCTTCCACATCGCATTGATTTGAAGCTAAATCAAGTTTATCGCATGTATTTTGAAGCTAACTCGTTTGATCGACTGCATTTGAAGCTATATCACTTATATCCCAAGTGTTTGAAGCTAAATCATTTGTTAAGCATGGATTTGAAGGTAAACCTTCTATATCGCATTGATTTGAAGCTAAATCATGGGTTTCGCATAGATATGAAGCTAACTCGTTTGTTTCGTCTGCATTTGAAGCTGTATCACTTATACCGCAAGTATCTGGACCTAAATCATTTGTTTCGCATGGATTGGAAGCTAAGCCTTCTACTTCGCATTGATTTGAAGCTAAATCAAGTTTATCGCATGGATTTTGAAGCTAACTCGTTTGATCGTCTGCATTTCAAGCTATATCACTTATATCCCAACTGTTTGAAGCTAAATCATTTGTTGCGCATGGATTTGAAGGTGAACCTTCTACATCGCATTGATTTGAAGCTAAATCATGAGTTTCGCATGGATTAGAAGCTAACTCGTTTGTTTCGCCTGCATTTGAAGCTATATCATTTATATCGCTAGTATTTGAAGCTAAATCATTTGTGTTGCATGGATTTGAAGCTCATCCTTCTACTTCGCATTGATTTGAATCTAAATCAAATTTATCGCGTGGATTATGTAGCTAACTCGTTTGATCGTCTGCATTTGAAGCTATATCAGTTATATCCCAAGTGTTTGAAGCTAAATTATTTGTTAAGCATGGATTTGAAGGTAAACCTTCCACATCGCATTGATTTGAAGCTAAATCAAGTTTATCGCATGGATTTTGAAGCTAACTCGTTTGATCGCCTGCATTTGAAGCTATATCACATATATCACAAGTGTTTGAAGCTAAATCATTTGTTGCGCATGGATTTGAAGGTCAACCTTCTACATCGCATTGATTTGAAGCTAAATCATGAGTTTCGCATGGATTAGAAGCTAACACGATTGTTTCGCCCGCATTTGAAGCTATATCATTTATATCGCAAGTATTTGAAGCTAAATCATTTGTGTTGCATGAATTTGAAGCTCATCCTTCTACTTCGCATTGATTTGAAGCTAAATCAAGTTTATCGCATGGATTTTGAAGCTAACTCGTTTGATCGCCTGCATTTGATGCCATATCACTTATATCCCAAGTGTTTGAAGCTAAATCATTTTTTAAGCATGGATTTGAAGGTAAACCTTCTACATCGCATTGATTTGAAGCTAAATCATGAGTTTCGCATGGATTAGAAGCTAACACGTTTGTTTCGCCTGCAATTGAAGCTATATCATTCATATCGCAAGTATTCGAAGCTAAATCATTTGTTAAGCATGGATTTGAAGGAAAACCTTCTACATCGCATTGATTTTAAGCTAAATCATGGGTTTCGCATATATATGAAGCTAACTCGTTTGTTTCGTCTGCATTTGAAGCTGTATCACTTATACCGCAAGTATCTCGACCTAAATCATTTGTTTCGCATGGATTGGAAGCTAAGCCTTCTACTTCGCATTGATTTGAAGCTAAATCAAGTTTATCGCATGGATTTTGAAGCTAACTCGTTTGATCGTCTGCATTTCAAGCTATATCACTTATATCCCAACTGTTTGAAGCTAAATCATTTGTTGCGCATGGATTTGAAGGTGAACCTTCTACATCGCATTGATTTGAAGCTAAATCATGAGTTTCGCATGGATTAGAAGCTAACTCGTTTGTTTCGCCTGCATTTGAAGCTATATCATTTATGTCGCAAGTATTTGAAGCTAAATCATTTGTGTTGCATGGATTTGAAGCTCATCCTTCTACTTCGCATTGATTTGAAGCTAAATCAAGTTTATCGCATGGATTTTGAAGCTAACTCGTTTGATCGTCTGCATTTGAAGCTATATCACTTATATCCCAAGTGTTTGAAGCTAAATTATTTGTTAAGCATGGATTTGAAGGTGAACCTTCTACATCGCATTGATTTGAAGCTAAATCATGAGTTTCGCATGGATTAGAAGCTAACTCGTTTGTTTCGCCTGCATTTGAAGCTATATCATTTATGTCGCAAGTATTTGAAGCTAAATCATTTGTGTTGCATGGATTTGAAATTCATCCTTCTACTTCGCATTGATTTGAAGCTAAATCAAGTTTATCGCATGGATTTTGAAGCTAACTCGTTTGATCGTCTGCATTTGAAGCTATATCACTTATATCCCAAGTGTTTGAAGCTAAATTATTTGTTAAGCATGGATTTGAAGGTAAACCTCCTACATCGCATTGATTTGAAGCTAAATCATGATTTTCGCATGGATCAGAAGCTAACACGTTTGTTTCGCCTGCATTTGAAGCTTTATCATTTATATCGCAAATATTTGAAGCGAAATCATTTGTTAAGCATGGATTTGAAGGTAAACCTTCTACATCGCATTGATTTGAAGCTAAATCATGAGTTTCGCATGGATTAGAAGCTAACTAGTTTGTTTCGCCTGCATTTGAAGCTATATCATTTATATCGCAAGTATTTGAAGCTAAATCATTTGTGTTCCACGGATTTGAAGCTAATCCTTCTACTTCGCATTGATTTGAAGCTAAATCAAGTTTATCGCATGGATTTTGAATCTAACTCGTTTGATCGTCTGCATTTCAAGCTATATCACTTATATCCCAAGTGTTTGAAGCTTAATCATTTGTTGCGCATGGATTTGAAGGTGAACCTTCTACATCGCATTGATTTGAAGCTAAATCATGAGTTTCGCATGGATTAGAAGCTAACTCGTTTGTTTCGTCTGCATTTGAAGCTGTATCATTTATACCGCAAGTATCTGAACCTAAATCATTTGTTTCGCATGCATTTGAAGCTAAGCCTTCTACTTTGCATTGATTTGAAGCTAAATCAAGTTTATCGCATGGATTTTGAAGCTAACTCGTTTGATCGTCTGCATTTGAAGCTTTTTCACTTATATCCCAAGTGTTTGAAGCTAAATCATTTGTTAAGCATTGATTTGAAGGTAAACCTTCCACATCGCATTAATTTGAAGCTAAATCATGAGTTTCGCATGGATTAGAAGCTAACACGTATGTTTCGCCTGCATTTGAAGCTAAATCATTCATATCGCAAGTATTTGAAGCTAAATCATTTGTTTCGCATGGATTTGAAGCTAAGCCTCCTACTTCGCATTGATTTGAAGCTAAATCAAGTTTATCGCATGGATTTTGAAGCTAACTCGTTTGATCGTCTGCATTTGAAGCTATATCACTTATATCCCAAGTGTTTGAAGCTAAATCATTTGTTAAGCATGGATTTGAAGGTAAACCTCCTACATCGCATTGGTTTGAAGCTAAATCATGAGTTTCGCATGGATCAGAAGCTAACACGTTTGTTTCGCCTGCATTTGAAGCTTTATCATTTATATCGCAAATATTTGAAGCGAAATCATTTGTTAAGCATGGATTTGAAGCTAAGCCTTCTACTTTGCATTGATTTGAAGCTAAATCAAGTTTATCGCATGGATTTTGAAGCTAACTCGTTTGATCGTCTGCATTTTAAGCTTTTTCACTTATATCCCAAGTGTTTGACCCTAAATCATTTGTTAAGCATTGATTTGAAGGTAAACCTTCTACATCGCATTGATTTGAAGCTAAATCATGGCTTTCGCATAGATATGAAGCTAACTCGTTTGTTTCGTCTGCATTTGAAGCTGTATCACTTATACCGAAAGTATCTGGACCTAAATCATTTGTTTCGCATGGATTGGAAGCTAAGCCTTCTACTTCGCATTGATTTGAAGCTAAATCATGTTTATCGCATGGATTTTGAAGCTAACTCGTTTGATCGTCTGCATTTCAAGCTATATCACTTATATCCCAACTGTTTGAAGCTAAATCATTTGTTGCGCATGGATTTGAAGGTAAACCTTCTACATCGCATTGATTTGAAGCTAAATCATGGGTTTTGCATAGATATGAAGCTAACTCGTTTGTTTCGTCTGCATTTGAAGCTGTATCACTTATACCGCAAGTATCTGGAACTAAATCATTTGTTCCGCATGGATTGGAAGCTAAGCCTTCTACTTCGCATTGATTTGAAGCTAAATCATGTTTATCGCAAGGATTTTGATGCTAACTCGTTTGATCGTCTGCATTTCAAGCTATATCACTTATGTCCCAAGTGTTTGAAGCTAAATTATTTGTTAAGCATGGATTTGAAGGTAAACCTCCTACATCGCATTGCTTTGAAGCTAATCATGAGTTTCGCATGGATTAGAAGCTAACACGTTTGTTTCGCCTGCATTTGAAGCTATATCATTTATATCACAAGTATTTGAAGCGGAATCATTTGTTAAGCATGGATTTAAAGGTAAACCTTCCACATCGCATTGATTTGAAGCTAAATCATGAGTTTCGCATGGATTAGAAGCCAACTCGTTTGTTTCGCCTGCATTTGAAGCTATATCATTTATATCGCAAGTATTTGAAGCTAAATCATTTGTGTTCCACGGATTTGAAGCTAATCCTTCTACTTCGCATTGATTTGAAGCTAAATCAAGTTTATCGCATGGATTTTGAAGCTAAATCGTTTGATCGTCTGCATTTGATGCCATATCACTTATATCCCAAGTGTTTGAAGCTAAATCATTTGTTAAGCATGGATTTGAAGGTAAACCTTCTACATCGCATTGATTTGAAGCTAAATCATGAGTTTCGCATGGATTAGAAGCTAACACGTCTGTTTCGCCTGCATTTGAAGCTATATCATTCATATCGCAAGTATTTGAAGCTAAATCATTTGTTAAGCATGGATTTGAAGGTAAACCTTCTACATCGCATTGATTTGAAGCAAAATCATGGGTTTCGCATAGATATGAAGCTAACTCGTTCGTATCGTCTGCATTTGAAGCTGTATCACTTATACCGCAAGTATCTGGACCTAAATCATTTGTTTCGCATGGATTGGAAGCTAAGCCTTCTACTTCGCATTGATTTGAAGCTAAATCAAGTTTATCGCATGGATTTTGAAGCTAACTCGTTTGATCGTATGCATTTCAAGCTATATCACTTATATCCCAACTGTTTGAAGCTAAATCATTTGTGTTGCATGGATTTGAAGCTCATCCTTCTACTTCGCATTGATTTGA
This sequence comes from Megalopta genalis, assembly GCF_051020955.1. Classification (NCBI taxonomy): domain Eukaryota; kingdom Metazoa; phylum Arthropoda; class Insecta; order Hymenoptera; family Halictidae; genus Megalopta; species Megalopta genalis. The sequence goes on from NW_027476618.1 coordinate 144,673, forward strand.
AGCTAAATCAAGTTTATCGCATGGATTTTGAAGCTAACTCGTTTGATCGTCTGCATTTGAAGCTATATCACTTATGTCCCAAGTGTTTGTAGCTAAATTATTTGTTAAGCATGGATTTGAAGGTAAACCTCCTACATCGCATTGATTTGAAGCTAAATCATTAGTTTCGCATGGATTAGAATCTAACACGTTTGTTTCGCCTGCATTTGAAGCTATATCACTTATGTCCCAAGTGTTTGAAGCTAAATTATTTGTTAAGCATGGATTTGAAGGTAAACCTCCTACATCGCATTGATTTGAAGCTAAATCATGAGTTTCGCATGGATTAGAATCTAACACGTTTGTTTCTCCTGCATTTGAAGCTATATCATTTATATCGCAAGTATTTGAAGCGAAATCATTTGTTAAGCATGGATTTGAAGGTAAACCTTCTACATCGCATTGATTTGAAGCTAAATCATGAGTTTCGCATGGATTAGAAGCTAACTCGTTTGTTTCGCCTGCATTTGAAGCTATATCATTTATATCGCAAGTATTTGAAGCTAAATCATTCGTGTTCCACGGATTTGAAGCTAATCCTTCTACTTCGCATTGATTTGAAGCTAAATCAAGTTAATCGCATGGATTTTGAAGCTAACTCGTTTGATCGTCTGCATTTGATGCCATATCACTTATATCCCAAGTGTTTGAAGCTAAATCATTTGTTAAGCATGGATTTGAAGGTAAACCTACATCGCATTGATTTGAAGCTAAATCATGTGTTTCGCATAGATATGAAGCTAACTCGTTTGCTTCGTCTGCATTTGAAGCTGTATCATTTATACCGCAAGTATCTGAACCTAAATCATTTGTTTCGCATGGATTTGAAGCTAAGCCTTCTACTTCGCATTGATTTGAAGCTAAATCAGGTTTATCGCATGGATTTTGAAGCTAACTGGTTTTGATCGTCTGCATTTGAAGCTATATCATTTATATCGCAAGTATTTGAAGCTAAATCATTTGTTAAGCATGGATTTGAAGGTAAACCTTCTACATCGCATTGATTTGAATCTATATCATGTGTTTCGCATGGATTAGAAACTAACACGTATGTTTCGCCTGCATTTGAAGCTATATCATTCATATCGCAAGTATTTGAAGCTAAATCATTTGTTAAGCATGGATTTGAAGGTAAACCTTCTACATCGCATTGATTTGAAGCTAAATCATGGGTTTCGCATAGATATGAAGCTAACTCGTTTGTTTCGTCTGCATTTGAAGCTGTATCACTTATACCGCAAGTATCTGGAACTAAATCATTTGTTCCGCATGGATTGGAAGCTAAGCCTTCTACTTCGCATTGATTTGAAGTTAAATCAAGTTTATCGCATGGATTTTGAAGCTAACTCGTTTGATCGTCTGCATTTCAAGCTATATCACTTATGTCCCAAGTGTTTGAAGCTAAATTATTTGTTGAGCATGGATTTGAAGGTAAACCTCCTACATCGCATTGATTTGAAGCTAATCATAAGTTTCGCATGGATTAGAAGCTAACACGTTTGTTTCGCCTGCATTTAAAGCTATATCATTTATGTCGCAAGTATTTGAAGCTAAATCATTTGTGTTGCATGGATTTGAAGCTCATCCTTCTACTTCGCATTGATTTGAAGCTAAATCAAGTTTATCGCATGGATTTTGAAGCTAACTCGTTTGATCGTCTGCATTTGAAGCTATATCACTTATATCCCAAGTGTTTGAAGCTAAATTATTTGTTAAGCATGGATTTGAAGGTAAACCTCCTACATCGCATTGGTTTGAAGCTAAATCATGAGTTTCGCATGGATCAGAAGCTAACACGTTTGTTTCGCCTGCATTTGAAGCTTTATCATTTATATCGCAAATATTTGAAGCGAAATCATTTGTTAAGCATGGATTTGAATCTAAGCCTTCTACTTTGCATTGATTTGAAGCTAAATCAAGTTTATCGCATGGATTTTGAAGCTAACTCGTTTGATCGTCTGCATTTTAAGCTTTTTCACTTATATCCCAAGTGTTTGAAGCTAAATCATTTGTTAAGCATTGATTTGAAGGTAAACCTTCCACATCGCATTGATTTGAAGCTAAATCATGGCTTTCGCATAGATATGAAGCTAACTCGTTTGTTTCGTCTGCATTTGAAGCTGTATCACTTATACCGAAAGTATCTGGACCTAAATCATTTGTTTCGCATGGATTGGAAGCTAAGCCTTCTACTTCGCATTGATTTGAAGCTAAATCATGTTTATCGCATGGATTTTGAAGCTAACTCGTTTGATCGTCTGCATTTCAAGCTATATCACTTATATCCCAACTGTTTGAAGCTAAATCATTTGTTGCGCATGGATTTGAAGGTAAACCTCCTACATCGCATTGATTTGAAGCTAAATCATGAGTTTCGCATGGATTAGAAACTAACACGTATGTTTCGCCTGCATTTGAAGCTATATCATTCATATCGCAAGTATTTGAAGCTAAATCATTTGTTAAGCATGGATTTGAAGGTAAACCTTCTACATCGCATTGATTTGAAGCTAAATCATGGGTTTTGCATAGATATGAAGCTAACTCGATTGTTTCGTCTGCATTTGAAGCTGTATCACTTATACCGCAAGTATCTGGAACTAAATCATTTGTTCCGCATGGATTGGAAGCTAAGCCTTCTACTTCGCATTGATTTGAAGCTAAATCAAGTTTATCGCATGGATTTTGAAGCTAACTCGTTTGATCGTCTGCATTTCAAGCTATATCATTTATGTCCCAAGTGTTTGAAGCTAAATTATTTGTTAAGCATGGATTTGAAGGTAAACCTCCTACATCGCATTGATTTGAAGCTAATCATGAGTTTCGCATGGATTAGAAGCTAACACGTTTGTTTCGCCTGCATTTAAAGCTATATCATTTATGTCGCAAGTATTTGAAGCTAAATCATTTGTTAAGCATGGATTTGAAGGTAAACCTTCTACATCGCATTGATTTGAAGCAAAATCATGGGTTTCGCATAGATATGAAGCTAACTCGTTCGTATCGTCTGCATTTGAAGCTGTATCACTTATACCGCAAGTATCTGGACCTAAATCATTTGTTTCGCATGGATTGGAAGCTAAGCCTTCTACTTCGCATTGATTTGAAGCTAAATCAAGTTTATCGCATGGATTTTGAAGCTAACTCGTTTGATCGTATGCATTTCAAGCTATATCACTTATATCCCAACTGTTTGAAGCTAAATCATTTGTGTTGCATGGATTTGAAGCTCATCCTTCTACTTCGCATTGATTTGAAGCTAAATCAAGTTTATCGCATGGATTTTGAAGCTAACTCGTTTGATCGTCTGCATTTGAAGCTATATCACTTATGTCCCAAGTGTTTGTAGCTAAATTATTTGTTAAGCATGGATTTGAAGGTAAACCTCCTACATCGCATTGATTTGAAGCTAAATCATTAGTTTCGCATGGATTAGAATCTAACACGTTTGTTTCGCCTGCATTTGAAGCTATATCACTTATGTCCCAAGTGTTTGAAGCTAAATTATTTGTTAAGCATGGATTTGAAGGTAAACCTCCTACATCGCATTGATTTGAAGCTAAATCATGAGTTTCGCATGGATTAGAATCTAACACGTTTGTTTCGCCTGCATTTGAAGCTATATCATTTATATCGCAAGTATTTGAAGCGAAATCATTTGTTAAGCATGGATTTGAAGGTAAACCTTCTACATCGCATTGATTTGAAGCTAAATCATGAGTTTCGCATGGATTAGAAGCTAACTCGTTTGTTTCGCCTGCATTTGAAGCTGTATCATTTATACCGCAAGTATCTGAACCTAAATCATTTGTTTCGCATGGATTTGAAGCTAAGCCTTCTACTTCGCATTGATTTGAAGCTAAATCAGGTTTATCGCATGGATTTTGAAGCTAACTGGTTTGATCGTCTGCATTTGAAGCTATATCACTTATGTCCCAAGTGTTTGAAGCTAAATTATTTGTTAAGCATGGATTTGAAGGTAAACCTCCTACATCGCATTGATTTGAAGCTAATCATGAGTTTCGCATGGATTAGAAGCTAACACGTTTGTTTCGCCTGCATTTGAAGCTATATCATTTATATCACAAGTATTTGAAGCGGAATCATTTGTTAAGCATGGATTTGAAGGTAAACCTTCCACATCGCATTGATTTGAAGCTAAATCATGAGTTTCGCATGGATTAGAAGCAAACTCGTTTGTTTCGCCTGCATTTGAAGCTATATCATTTATATCGCAAGTATTTGAAGCTAAATCATTTGTGTTCCACGGATTTGAAGCTAATCCTTCTACTTCGCATTGATTTGAAGCTAAATCAAGTTTATCGCATGGATTTTGAAGCTAAATCGTTTGATCGTCTGCATTTGATGCCATATCACTTATATCCCAAGTGTTTGAAGCTAAATCATTTGTTAAGCATGGATTTGAAGGTAAACATTCTAGATCGCATTGATTTGAAGCTAAATCATGAGTTTCGCATGGATTAGAAGCTAACACGTCTGTTTCGCCTGCATTTGAAGCTATATCATTCATATCGCAAGTATTTGAAGCTAAATCATTTGTTAAGCATGGATTTGAAGGTAAACCTTCTACATCGCATTGATTTGAAGCAAAATCATGGGTTTCGCATAGATATGAAGCTAACTCGTTCGTATCGTCTGCATTTGAAGCTGTATCACTTATACCGCAAGTATCTGGACCTAAATCATTTGTTTCGAATGGATTGGAAGCTAAGCCTTCTACTTCGCATTGATTTGAAGCTAAATCAAGTTTATCGCATGGATTTTGAAGCTAACTCGTTTGATCGTCTGCATTTCAAGCTATATCACTTATGTCCCAAGTGTTTGAAGCTAAATTATTTGTTAAGCATGGATTTGAAGGTAAACCTCCTACATCGCATTGATTTGAAGCTAATCATGAGTTTCGCATGGATTAGAAGCTAACACGTTTGTTTCGCCTGCATTTGAAGCTATATCATTTATATCACAAGTATTTGAAGCGGAATCATTTGTTAAGCATGGATTTGAAGGTAAACCTTCCACATCGCATTGATTTGAAGCTAAATCATGAGTTTCGCAAGGATTAGAAGCAAACTCGTTTGTTTCGCCTGCATTTGAAGCTATATCATTTATATCGCAAGTATTTGAAGCTAAATCATTTGTGTTCCACGGATTTGAAGCTAATCCTTCTACTTCGCATTGATTTGAAGCTAAATCAAGTTTATCGCATGGATTTTGAAGCTAAATCGTTTGATCGTCTGCATTTGATGCCATATCACTTATATCCCAAGTGTTTGAAGCTAAATCATTTGTTAAGCATGGATTTGAAGGTAAACCTTCTACATCGCATTGATTTGAAGCAAAATCATGAGTTTCGCATGGATTAGAAGCTAACACGTCTGTTTCGCCTGCATTTGAAGCTATATCATTCATATCGCAAGTATTTGAAGCTAAATCATTTGTTAAGCATGGATTTGAAGGTAAACCTTCTACATCGCATTGATTTGAAGCAAAATCATGGGTTTCGCATAGATATGAAGCTAACTCGTTCGTATCGTCTGCATTTGAAGCTGTATCACTTATACCGCAAGTATCTGGACCTAAATCATTTGTTTCGCATGGATTGGAAGCTAAGCCTTCTACTTCGCATTGATTTGAAGCTAAATCAAGTTTATCGCATGGATTTGATGCTAACTCGTTTGATCGTCTGTATTTGATGCCATATCACTTATATCCCAAGTGTTTGAAGCTAAATCATTTTTTAAGTATGGATTAGAAGGTAAACCTTCTACATCGCATTGATTTGAAGCTAAATCATGAGTTTCGCATGGATTAGAAGCTAACACGTTTGTTTCGCCTGCATTTGAAGCTATATCATTTATATCGCAAGTATTTGAAGCTAAATCATTTGTTAAGCATGGATTTGAAGGTATACCTTCTACATCGCATTGATTTGAAGCTATATCATGTGTTTCGCATGGATTAGAAACTAACACGTATGTTTCGCCTGCATTTGAAGCTATATCATTCATATCGCAAGTATTTGAAGCTAAATCATTTGTTAAGCATGGATTTCAAGGTAAACCTTCTACATCGCATTGATTTGAAGCTAAATCATGGGTTTCGCATAGATATGAAGCTAACTCGTTTGTTTCGTCTGCATTTGAAGCTGTATCACTTATACCGCAAGTATCTGGAACTAAATCATTTGTTCCGCATGGATTGGAAGCTAAGCCTTCTACTTCGCATTGATTTGAAGCTAAATCAAGTTTATCGCATGGATTTTGAAGCTAAATCGTTTGATCGTCTGCATTTGATGCCATATCACTTATATCCCAAGTGTTTGAAGCTAAATCATTTGTTAAGCATGGATTTGAAGGTAAACCTTCTACATCGCATTGATTTGAAGCTAAATCATGAGTTTCGCATGGATTAGAAGCTAACACGTCTGTTTCGCCTGCATTTGAAGCTATATCATTCATGTCGCAAGTATTTGAAGCTAAATCATTTGTTAAGCATGGATTTGAAGGTAAACCTTCTACATCGCATTGATTTGAAGCAAAATCATGGGTTTCGCATAGATATGAAGCTAACTCGTTCGTATCGTCTGCATTTGAAGCTGTATCACTTATACCGCAAGTATCTGGACCTAAATCATTTGTTTCGCATGGATTGGAAGCTAAGCCTTCTACTTCGCATTGATTTGAAGCTAAATCAAGTTTATCACATGGATTTTGAAGCTAACTCGTTTGATCGTCTGCATTTCAAGCTATGTCACTTATGTCCCAAGTGTTTGAAGCTAAATTATTTGTTAAGCATGGATTTGAAGGTAAACCTCCTACATCGCACTGATTTGAAGCTAATCATGGGTTTCGCATAGATATGAAGCTAACTCGTTTGTTTCGTCTGCATTTGAAGCTGTATCACTTATACCGCAAGTATCTGGACCTAAATCATTTGTTTCGCATGGATTGGAAGCTAAGCCTTCTACTTCGCATTGATTTGAAGCTAAATCAAGTTTATCGCATGGATTTTGAAGCTAACTCGTTTGATCGTCTGCATTTCAAGCGATATCATTTATATCCCAACTGTTTGAAGCTAAATCATTTGTTGCGCATGGATTTGAAGTTGAACCTTCTACATCGCATTGATTTGAAGCTAAATCATGAGTTTCGCATGGATTAGAAGCTAAGTCGTTTGTTTCGCCTGCATTTGAAGCTATATCATTTATGTCGCAAGTATTTGAAGCAAAATCATTTGTGTTGCATGGATTTGAAGCTCATCCTTCTACTTCGCATTGATTTGAAGCTAAATCAAGTTTATCGCATGGATTTTGAAGCTAACTCGTTTGATCGTCTGCATTTGAAGCTATATCACTTATATCCCAAGTGTTTGAAGCTAAATTATTTGTTAAGCATGGATTTGAATGTAAACCTCCTACATCGCATTGATTTGAAGCTAAATCTCGAGTTTCGCATGGATTAGAAGCTAACACGTTTGTTTCGCCTGCATTTGAAGCTATATCATTTATATCGCAAATATTTGAAGCGAAATCATTTGTTAAGCATGGATTTGAAGGTAAACCATCTACATCGCATTGATTTGAAGCGAAATCATGAGTTTCGCATGGACTAGAAGCTAACTAGTTTGTTTCGCCTGCATTTGAAGCTATATCATTTATATCGCAAGTATTTGAAGCTAAATCATTTGTGTTCCACGGATTTGAAGCTGATCCTTCTACTTCGCATTGATTTGAAGCTAAAACAAGTTTATCGCATGGATTTTGAATCTAACTCGTTTGATCGTCTGCATTTGATGCCATATCACTTATATCCCAAGTGTTTGAAGCTAAATCATTTTTTAAGCATGGATTTGAAGGTAAACCTTCTACATCGCATTGATTTGAAGCTAAATCATGAGTTTCGCATGGATTAGAAGCTAGCACGTTTGTTTCGCCTGCATTTGAAGCTATATCATTTATATCGCAAGTATCTGAAGCTAAATCATTTGTTAAGCATGGATTTGAAGGTATACCTTCTACATCGCATTGATTTGAAGCTAAATCATGTGTTTCGCATAGATATGAAGCTATCTCGTTTGTTTCGTCTGCATTTGAAGCTGTATCATTTATACCGCAAGTATCTGAACCTAAATCATTTGTTTCGCATGGATTTGAAGCTAAGCCTTCTACTTTGCATTGATTTGAAGCTAAATCAAGTTTATCGCATGGATTTTGAAGCTAACTCGTTTGATCGTCTGCATTTGAAGCTTTTTCACTTATATCCCAAGTGTTTGAAGCTAAATCATTTGTTGCGCATGGATTTGAAGGTCAACCTTGTACATCGCATTGATTTGAAGCTAACTCATGAGTTTCGCATGGATTAGAAGCTAACTCGATTGTTTCACCCGCATTTGAAGCTATATCATTTATATCGCAAGTATTTGAAGCTAAATCATTTGTGTTGCATGGATTTGAAGCTCATCCTTCTACTTCGCATTGATTTGAAGCTAAATCAAGTTTATCGCATGGATTTTGAAGCTAACTCGTTTGATCGCCTGCATTTGATGCCATATCACTTATATCCCAAGTGTTTGAAGCTAAATCATTTTTTAAGCATGGATTTGAAGGTAAACCTTCTACATCGCATTGATTTGAAGCTAAATCATGAGTTTCGCATGGATTAGAAGCTAACACGTTTGTTTCGCCTGCATTTGAAGCTATATCATTCATATCGCAAGTATTCGAAGCTAAATCATTTGTTAAGGATGGATTTGAAGGTAAACCTTCTACATCGCATTGATTTTAAGCTAAATCATGGGTTTCGCATAGATATGAAGCTAACTCGTTTGTTTCGTCTGCATTTGAAGCTGTATCACTTATACCGCAGGTATCTGGACCTAAATCATTTGTTTCGCATGGATTGGTAGCTAAGCCTTCTACTTCGCATTGATTTGAAGCTAAATCAAGTTTATCGCATGGATTTTGAAGCTAACTCGTTTGATCGTCTGCATTTCAAGCTATATCACTTATATCCCAACTGTTTGAAGCTAAATCATTTGTTGCGCATGGATTTGAAGGTGAACCTTCTACATCGCATTGATTTGAAGCTAAATCATGAGTTTCGCATGGATTAGAAGCTAACACGTCTGTTTCGCCTGCATTTGAAGCTATATCATTCATATCGCAAGTATTTGAAGCTAAATCATTTGTTCAGCATGGATTTGAAGGTAAACCTTCTACATCGCATTGATTTGAAGCAAAATCATGGGTTTCGCATAGATATGAAGCTAACTCGTTCGTATCGTCTGCATTTGAAGCTGTATCACTTATACCGCAAGTATCTGGACCTAAATCATTTGTTTCGCATGGATTGGAAGCTAAGCCTTCTACTTCGCATTGATTTGAAGCTAAATCAAGTTTATCGCATGGATTTTGAAGCTAACTCGTTTGATCGTCTGCATTTCAAGCTATGTCACTTATGTCCCAAGTGTTTGAAGCTAAATTATTTGTTAAGCATGGATTTGAAGGTAAACCTCCTACATCGCATTGATTTGAAGCTAATCATGGGTTTCGCATAGATATGAAGCTAACTCGTTTGTTTCGTCTGCATTTGAAGCTGTATCACTTATACCGCAAGTATCTGGACCTAAATCATTTGTTTCGCATGGATTGGAAGCTAAGCCTTCTACTTCGCATTGATTTGAAGCTAAATCAAGTTTATCGCATGGATTTTGAATCTAACTCGTTTGATCGTCTGCATTTGATGCCATATCACTTATATCCCAAGTGTTTGAAGCTAAATCATTTTTTAAGCATGGATTTGAAGGTAAACCTTCTACATCGCATTGATTTGAAGCTAAATCATGAGTTTCGCATGGATTAGAAGCTAGCACGTTTGTTTCGCCTGCATTTGAAGCTATATCATTTATATCGCAAGTATCTGAAGCTAAATCATTTGTTAAGCATGGATTTGAAGGTATACCTTCTACATCGCATTGATTTGAAGCTAAATCATGTGTTTCGCATAGATATGAAGCTATCTCGTTTGTTTCGTCTGCATTTGAAGCTGTATCATTTATACCGCAAGTATCTGAACCTAAATCATTTGTTTCGCATGGATTTGAAGCTAAGCCTTCTACTTTGCATTGATTTGAAGCTAAATCAAGTTTATCGCATGGATTTTGAAGCTAACTCGTTTGATCGTCTGCATTTGAAGCTTTTTCACTTATATCCCAAGTGTTTGAAGCTAAATCATTTGTTGCGCATGGATTTGAAGGTCAACCTTGTACATCGCATTGATTTGAAGCTAACTCATGAGTTTCGCATGGATTAGAAGCTAACTCGATTGTTTCACCCGCATTTGAAGCTATATCATTTATATCGCAAGTATTTGAAGCTAAATCATTTGTGTTGCATGGATTTGAAGCTCATCCTTCTACTTCGCATTGATTTGAAGCTAAATCAAGTTTATCGCATGGATTTTGAAGCTAACTCGTTTGATCGCCTGCATTTGATGCCATATCACTTATATCCCAAGTGTTTGAAGCTAAATCATTTTTTAAGCATGGATTTGAAGGTAAACCTTCTACATCGCATTGATTTGAAGCTAAATCATGAGTTTCGCATGGATTAGAAGCTAACACGTTTGTTTCGCCTGCATTTGAAGCTATATCATTCATATCGCAAGTATTCGAAGCTAAATCATTTGTTAAGGATGGATTTGAAGGTAAACCTTCTACATCGCATTGATTTTAAGCTAAATCATGGGTTTCGCATAGATATGAAGCTAACTCGTTTGTTTCGTCTGCATTTGAAGCTGTATCACTTATACCGCAGGTATCTGGACCTAAATCATTTGTTTCGCATGGATTGGAAGCTAAGCCTTCTACTTCGCATTGATTTGAAGCTAAATCAAGTTTATCGCATGGATTTTGAAGCTAACTCGTTTGATCGTCTGCATTTCAAGCTATATCACTTATATCCCAACTGTTTGAAGCTAAATCATTTGTTGCGCATGGATTTGAAGGTGAACCTTCTACATCGCATTGATTTGAAGCTAAATCATGAGTTTCGCATGGATTAGAAGCTAACACGTCTGTTTCGCCTGCATTTGAAGCTATATCATTCATATCGCAAGTATTTGAAGCTAAATCATTTGTTAAGCATGGATTTGAAGGTAAACCTTCTACATCGCATTGATTTGAAGCAAAATCATGGGTTTCGCATAGATATGAAGCTAACTCGTTCGTATCGTCTGCATTTGAAGCTGTATCACTTATACCGCAAGTATCTGGACCTAAATCATTTGTTTCGCATGGATTGGAAGCTAAGCCTTCTACTTCGCATTGATTTGAAGCTAAATCAAGTTTATCGCATGGATTTTGAAGCTAACTCGTTTGATCGCCTGCATTTGATGCCATATCACTTATATCCCAAGTGTTTGAAGCTAAATCATTTTTTAAGCATGGATTTGAAGGTAAACCTTCTACATCGCATTGATTTGAAGCTAAATCATGAGTTTCGCATGGATTAGAAGCTAACACGTTTGTTTCGCCTGCATTTGAAGCTATATCATTCATATCGCAAGTATTCGAAGCTAAATCATTTGTTAAGGATGGATTTGAAGGTAAACCTTCTACATCGCATTGATTTTAAGCTAAATCATGGGTTTCGCATAGATATGAAGCTAACTCGTTTGTTTCGTCTGCATTTGAAGCTGTATCACTTATACCGCAGGTATCTGGACCTACATCATTTGTTTCGCATGGATTGGAAGCTAAGCCTTCTACTTCGCATTGATTTGAAGCTAAATCAAGTTTATCGCATGGATTTTGAAGCTAACTCGTTTGATCGTCTGCATTTCAAGCTATATCACTTATATCCCAACTGTTTGAAGCTAAATCATTTGTTGCGCATGGATTTGAAGGTGAACCTTCTACATCGCATTGATTTGAAACTAAATCATGAGTTTCGCATGGATTAGAAGCTAACACGTCTGTTTCGCCTGCATTTGAAGCTATATCATTCATATCGCAAGTATTTGAAGCTAAATCATTTGTTAAGCATGGATTTGAAGGTAAACCTTCTACATCGCATTGATTTGAAGCAAAATCATGGGTTTCGCATAGATATGAAGCTAACTCGTTCGTATCGTCTGCATTTGAAGCTGTATCACTTATACCGCAAGTATCTGGACCTAAATCATTTGTTTCGCATGGATTGGAAGCTAAGCCTTCTACTTCGCATTGATTTGAAGCTAAATCAAGTTTATCGCATGGATTTTGAAGCTAACTCGTTTGATCGTCTGCATTTCAAGCTATGTCACTTATGTCCCAAGTGTTTGAAGCTAAATTATTTGTTAAGCATGGATTTGAAGGTAAACCTCCTACATCGCATTGATTTGAAGCTAATCATGGGTTTCGCATAGATATGAAGCTAACTCGTTTGTTTCGTCTGCATTTGAAGCTGTATCACTTATACCGCAAGTATCTGGACCTAAATCATTTGTTTCGCATGGATTGGAAGCTAAGCCTTCTACTTCGCATTGATTTGAAGCTAAATCAAGTTTATCGCATGGATTTTGAAGCTAACTCGTTTGATCGTCTGCATTTCAAGCTATATCATTTATATCCCAACTGTTTGAAGCTAAATCATTTGTTGCGCATGGATTTGAAGTTGAACCTTCTACATCGCATTGATTTGAAGCTAAATCATGAGTTTCGCATGGATTAGAAGCTAACTCGTTTGTTTCGCCTGCATTTGAAGCTATATCATTTATGTCGCAAGTATTTGAAGCAAAATCATTTGTGTTGCATGGATTTGAAGCTCATCCTTCTACTTCGCATTGATTTGAAGCTAAATCAAGTTTATCGCATGGATTTTGAAGCTAACTCGTTTGATCGTCTGCATTTGAAGCTATATCACTTATATCCCAAGTGTTTGAAGCTAAATTATTTGTTAAGCATGGATTTGAATGTAAACCTCCTACATCGCATTGATTTGAAACTAAACCATGAGTTTCGCATGGATTAGAAGCTAACACGTTTGTTTCGCCTGCATTTGAAGCTATATCATTTATATCGCAAATATTTGAAGCGAAATCATTTGTTAAGCATGGATTTGAAGGTAAACCTTCTACATCGCATTGATTTGAAGCTAAATCATGAGTTTCGCATGGATTAGAAGCTAACACGTTTGTTTCGCCTGCATTTGAAGCTATACCATTTATATCGCAAGTATCTGAAGCTAAATCATTTGTTAAGCATGGATTTGAAGGTATACCTTCTACATCGCATTGATTTGAAGCTAAATCATGTGTTTCGCATAGATATGAAGCTATCTCGTTTGTTTCGTCTGCATTTGAAGCTGTATCATTTATACCGCAAGTATCTGAACCTAAATCATTTGTTTCGCATGGATTTGAAGCTAAGCCTTCTACTTTGCATTGATTTGAAGCTAAATCAAGTTTATCGCATGGATTTTGAAGCTAACTCGTTTGATCGTCTGCATTTGAAGCTTTTTCACTTATATCCCAAGTGTTTGAAGCTAAATCATTTGTTAAGCATTGATTTGAAGGTAAACCTTCCACATCGCATTGATTTGAAGCTAAATCATGAGTTTCGCATGGATTAGAAGCTAACTCGTTTGATTCGCCTGCATTTGAAGCTATATCATTTATGTCGCAATTATTTGAAGCTAAATCATTTGTGTTGCATGGATTTGAAATTCATCCTTCTACTTCGCATTGATTTGAAGCTAAATCAAGTTTATCGCATGGATTTTGAAGCTAACTCGTTTGATCGTCTGCATTTGAAGCTATATCACTTATATCCCAAGTGTTTGAAGCTAAATTATTTGTTAAGCATGGATTTGAAGGTAAACCTCCTACATCGCATTGATTTGAAGCTAAATCATGATTTTCGCATGGATCAGAAGCTAACACGTTTGTTTCGCCTGCATTTGAAGCTTTATCATTTATATCGCAAATATTTGAAGCGAAATCATTTGTTAAGCATGGATTTGAAGGTAAACCTTCTACATCGCATTGATTTGAAGCTAAATCAAGTTTATCGCATGGATTTTGAATCTAACTCGTTAGATCGTCTGCATTTCAAGCTATATCACTTATATCCCAAGTGTTTGAAGCTTAATCATTTGTTGCGCATGGATTTGAAGGTGAACCTTCTACATCGCATTGATTTGAAGCTAAATCATGAGTTTCGCATGGATTAGAAGCTAACTAGTTTGTTTCGCCTGCATTTGAAGGTATATCATTTATATCGCAAGTATTTGAAGCTAAATCATTTGTGTTCCACGGATTTGAAGCTAATCCTTCTACTTCGCATTGATTTGAAGCTAAATCAAGTTTATCGCATGGATTTTGAATCTAACTCGTTAGATCGTCTGCATTTCAAGCTATATCACTTATATCCCAAGTGTTTGAAGCTTAATCATTTGTTGCGCATGGATTTGAAGGTGAACCTTCTACATCGCATTGATTTGAAGCTAAATCATGAGTTTCGCATGGATTAGAAGCTAACTCGTTTGTTTCGCCTGCATTTGAAGCTATATCATTTATATCGCTAGTATTTGAAGCTAAATCATTTGTGTTGCATGGATTTGAAGCTCATCCTTCTACTTCGCATTGATTTGAATCTAAATCAAATTTATCGCGTGGATTATGTAGCTGACTCGTTTGATCGTCTGCATTTGAAGCTATATCAATTATATCCCAAGTGTTTGAAGCTAAATTATTTGTTAAGCATGGATTTGAAGGTAAACCTTCCACATCGCATTGATTTGAAGCTAAATCAAGTTTATCGCATGGATTTTTGAGCTAACTCGTTTGATCGCTTGCATTTGAAGCTATATCACATATATCACAAGTGTTTGAAGCTAAATCATTTGTTAAGCATGGATTTGAAGGTAAACCTTCTACATCGCATTGATTTGAAGCTAAATCATGGGTTTCGCATAGATATGAAGCTAACTCGTTTGTTTCGTCTGCATTTGAAGCTGTATCACTTATACCGCAAGTATCTGGACCTAAATCATTTGTTTCGCATGGATTGGAAGCTAAGCCTTCTACTTCGCATTGATTTGAAGCTAAAACAAGTTTATCGCATGGATTAGAAGCTAACACGTTTGTTTCGCCTGCATTTGAAGCTATATCATTTATATCGCAAGTATCTGAAGCTAAATCATTTGTTAAGCATGGATTTGAAGGTATACCTTCTACATCGCATTGATTTGAAGCTAAATCATGTGTTTCGCATAGATATGAAGCTATCTCGTTTGTTTCGTCTGCATTTGAAGCTGTATCATTTATACCGCAAGTATCTGAACCTAAATCATTTGTTTCGCATGGATTTGAAGCTAAGCCTTCTACTTTGCATTGATTTGAAGCTAAATCAAGTTTATCGCATGGATTTTGAAGCTAACTCGTTTGATCGTCTGCATTTGAAGCTTTTTCACTTATATCCCAAGTGTTTGAAGCTAAATCATTTGTTAAGCATTGATTTGAAGGTAAACCTTCTACATCGCATTGATTTGAAGCTAAATCATGAGTTTCGCATGGATTAGAAGCTAACTCGTTTGTTTCGCCTGCATTTAAAGCTATATCATTTATGTCGCAAGTATTTGAAGCTAAATCATTTGTGTTGCATGGATTTGAAGCTCATCCTTCTACTTCGCATTGATTTGAAGCTAAATCAAGTTTATCGCATGGATTTTGAAGCTAACTCGTTTGATCGTCTGCATTTGAAGCTATATCACATATATCCCAAGTGTTTGAAGCTAAATTATTTGTTAAGCATGGATTTGAAGGTAAACCTCCTACATCGCATTGGTTTGAAGCTAAATCATGAGTTTCGCATGGATCAGAAGCTAACACGTTTGTTTCGCCTGCATTTGAAGCTTTATCATTTATATCGCAAATATTTGAAGCGAAATCATTTGTTAAGCATGGATTTGAAGCTAAGCCTTCTACTTTGCATTGATTTGAAGCTAAATCAAGTTTATCGCATGGATTTTGAAGCTAACTCGTTTGATCGTCTGCATTTGAAGCTTTTTCACTTATATCCCAAGTGTTTGAAGCTAAATCATTTGTTAAGCATTGATTTGAAGGTAAACCTTCTACATCGCATTGATTTGAAGCTAAATCATGGCTTTCGCATAGATATGAAGCTAACTCGTTTGTTTCGTCTGCATTTGAAGCTGTATCACTTATACCGAAAGTATCTGGACCTAAATCATTTGTTTCGCATGGATTGGAAGCTAAGCCTTCTACTTCGCATTGATTTGAAGCTAAATCGTGTTTATCGCATGGATTTTGAAGCTAACTCGTTTGATCGTCTGCATTTCAAGCTATATCACTTATATCCCAACTGTTTGAAGCTAAATCATTTGTTGCGCATGGATTTGAAGGTGAACCTTCTACATCGCATTGATTTGAAGCTAAATCATGAGTTTCGCATGGATTAGAAGCTAACTCGTTTGTTTCGCCTGCATTTGAAGCTATATCATTTATATCGCTAGTATTTGAAGCTAAATCATTTGTGTTGCATGGATTTGAAGCTCATCCTTCTACTTCGCATTGATTTGAAGCTAAATCAAGTTTATCGTATGGATTTTGAATCTAACTCGTTTGATCGTCTGCATTTGATGCCATATCACTTATATCCCAAGTGTTTGAAGCTAAATCATTTTTTAAGCATGGATTTGAAGGTAAACCTTCTACATCGCATTGATTTGAAGCTAAATCATGAGTTTCGCATGGATTAGAAGCTAACACGTTTGTTTCGCCTGCATTTGAAGCTATATCATTTATATCGCAAGTATTTGAAGCTAAATCATTTGTTAAGCATGGATTTGAAGGTATACCTTCTACATCGCATTGATTTGAAGCTAAATCATGTGTTTCGCATAGATATGAAGTTATCTCGTTTGTTTCGTCTGCATTTGAAGCTATATCATTTATACCGCAAGTATCTGAACCTAAATCATTTGTTTCGCATGGATTTGAAGCTAAGCCTTCTACTTTGCATTGATTTGAAGCTAAATCAAGTTTATCGCATGGATTTTGAAGCTAACTCGTTTGATCGTCTGCATTTGAAGCTATATCACTTATATCCCAAGTGTTTGAAGCTAAATTATTTGTTAAGCACGGATTTGAAGGTAAACCTCCTACATCGCATTGATTTGAAGCTAAATCATGAGTTTCGCATGGATTAGATGCTAACTCGTTTGTTTCGCCTGCATTTGAAGCTATATCATTTATATCGCTAGTATTTGAAGCTAAATCATTTGTGTTGCATGGATTTGAAGCTCATCCTTCTACTTCGCATTGATTTGAAGCTAAATCAAGTTTATCGTATGGATTTTGAATCTAACTCGTTTGATCGTCTGCATTTGATGCCATATCACTTATATCCCAAGTGTTTGAAGCTAAATCATTTTTTAAGCATGGATTTGAAGGTAAACCTCCTACATCGCATTGATTTGAAGCTAAATCATGAGTTTCGCATGGATTAGAAGCTAACACGTTTGTTTCGTCGCTGCATTTGAAGCTATATCATTTATATCACAAGTATTTGAAGCGGAATCATTTGTTAAGCATGGATTTGAAGGTAAACCTTCCACATCGCATTGATTTGAAGCTAAATCATGAGTTTCGCATGGATTAGAAGCCAACTCGTTTGTTTCACCTGCATTTGAAGCTATATCATTTATATCGCAAGTATTTGAAGCTAAATCATTTGTGTTCCACGGAGTTGAAGCTAATCCTTCTACTTCGCATTGATTTGAAGCTAAATCAAGTTTATCGCATGGATTTTGAAGCTAAATCGTTTGATCGTCTGCATTTGATGCCATATCACTTATATCCCAAGTGTTTGAAGCTAAATCATTTGTTAAGCATGGATTTGAAGGTAAACCTTCTACATCGCATTGATTTGAAGCTAAATCATGAGTTTCGCATGGATTAGAAGCTAACACGTCTGTTTCGCCTGCATTTGAAGCTATATCATTCATATCGCAAGTATTTGAAGCTAAATCATTTGTTAAGCATGGATTTGAAGGTAAACCTTCTACATCGCATTGATTTGAAGCAAAATCATGGGTTTCGCATAGATATGAAGCTAACTCGTTCGTATCGTCTGCATTTGAAGCTGTATCACTTATACCGCAAGTATCTGGACCTAAATCATTTGTTTCGCATGGATTGGAAGCTAAGCCTTCTACTTCGCATTGATTTGAAGCTAAATCAAGTTTATCGCATGGATTTTGAAGCTAACTCGTTTGATCGTCTGCATTTCAAGCTATATCACTTATGTCCCAAGTGTTTGAAGCTAAATTATTTGTTAAGCATGGATTTGAAGGTAAACCTCCTACATCGCATTGATTTGAAGCTAATCATGAGTTTCTCATGGATTAGAAGCTAACACGTTTGTTTCGCCTGCATTTGAAGCTATATCATTTATATCACAAGTATTTGAAGCGGAATCATTTGTTAAGCATGGATTTGAAGGTAAACCTTCCACATCGCATTGATTTGAAGCTAAATCATGAGTTTCGCATGGATTAGAAGCAAACTCGTTTGTTCGCCTGCATTTGAAGCTATATCATTTATATCGCAAGTATTTGAAGCTAAATCATTTGTGTTCCACGATTTGAAGCTAATCCTTCTACTTCGCATTGATTTGAAGCTAATCAAGTTTATCGCATGGATTTGAAGCTAAATCGTTTGATCGTCTGCATTTGATGCCATATCACTTATATCCCAAGTGTTTGAAGCTAAATCATTTGTTAAGCATGGATTTGAAGGTAAACCTTCTACATCGCATTGATTTGAAGCTAAATCATGAGTTTCGCATGGATTAGAAGCTAACACGTCTGTTTCGCCAGCATTTGAAGCTATATCATTCATATCGCAAGTATTTGAAGCTAAATCATTTGTTAAGCATGGATTTGAAGGTAAACCTTCTACATCGCATTGATTTGAAGCAAAATCATGGGTTTCGCATAGATATGAAGCTAACTCGTTCGTATCGTCTGCATTTGAAGCTGTATCACTTATACCGCAAGTATCTGGACCTAAATCATTTGTTTCGCATGGATTGGAAGCTAAGCCTTCTACTTCGCATTGATTTGAAGCTAAATCAAGTTTATCGCATGGATTTTGAAGCTAACTCGTTTGATCGTATGCATTTCAAGCTATATCACTTATATCCCAACTGTTTGAAGCTAAATCATTTGTGTTGCATGGATTTGAAGCTCATCTTCTACTTCGCATTGATTTGAAGCTAAATCAAGTTTATCGCATGGATTTGAAGCTAACTCGTTTGATCGTCTGCATTTGAAGCTATATCACTTATGTCCCAAGTGTTTGTAGCTAAATTATTTGTTAAGCATGGATTGAAGGTAAACCTCCTACATCGCATTGATTTGAAGCTAAATCAAGTTTATCGCATGGATTTTGAGGCTAACTCGTTTGATCGTCTGCATTTGAAGCTATATCATTTATATCGCAAGTATTTGAAGCTAAATCATTTGTTAAGCATGGATTTGAAGGTAAACCTTCTACATCGCATTGATTTGAAGCTATATCATGTGTTTCGCATGATTAGAAACTAACACGTATGTTTCGCCTGCATTTGAAGCTATATCATTCATATCGCAAGTATTTGAAGCTAAATCATTTGTTAAGCATGGATTTGAAGGTAAACCTTCTACATCGCATTGATTGAAGCTAAATAATGGGTTTCGCATAGATATGAAGCTAACTCGTTTGTTTCGTCTGCATTTGAAGCTGTATCACTTACACCGCAAGTATCTGGAACTAAATCATTTGTTCCGCATGGATTGGAAGCTAAGCCTTCTACTTCGCATTGATTTGAAGCTAAATCAAGTTTATCGCATGGATTTTGAAGCTAAATCGTTTGATCGTCTGCATTTGATGCCATATCACTTATATCCCAAGTGTTTGAAGCTAAATCATTTGTTAAGCATGGATTTGAAGGTAAACCTTCTACATCGCATTGATTTGAAGCTAAATCATGAGTTTCGCATGGATTAGAAGCTAACACGTCTGTTTCGCCTGCATTTGAAGCTATATCATTCATATCGCAAGTATTTGAAGCTAAATCATTTGTTAAGCATGGATTTGAAGGTAAACCTTCTACATCGCATTGATTTGAAGCAAAATCATGGGTTTCGCATAGATATGAAGCTAACTCGTTCGTATCGTCTGCATTTGAAGCTGTATCACTTATACCGCAAGTATCTGGACCTAAATCATTTGTTTCGCATGGATTGGAAGCTAAGCCTTCTACTTCGCATTGATTTGAAGCTAAATCAAGTTTATCGCATGGATTTTGAAGCTAACTCGTTTGATCGTCTGCATTTCAAGCTATGTCACTTATGTCCCAAGTGTTTGAAGCTAAATTATTTGTTAAGCATGGATTTGAAGGTAAACCTCCTACACCGCATTGATTTGAAGCTAATCATGAGTTTCGCATGGATTAGAAGCTAACACGTTTGTTTCGCCTGCATTTGAAGCTATATCATTTATATCACAAGTATTTGAAGAGGAATCATTTGTTAAGCATGGATTTGAAGGTAAACCTTCACATCGCATTGATTTGAAGCTAAATCATGAGTTTCGCATGATTAGAAGCCAACTCGTTTGTTTCGCCTGCATTTGAAGCTATATCATTTATATCGCAAGTATTTGAAGCTAAATCATTTGTGTTCCACGGATTTGAAGCTAATCGTTCTACTTCGCATTGATTTGAAGCTAAATCAAGTTTATCGCATGGATTTTGAAGCTAACTCGTTTGATCGTCTGCATTTGAAGCTATATCACTTATGTCCCAAGTGTTTGTAGCTAAATTATTTGTTAAGCATGGATTTGAAGGTAAACCTCCTACATCGCATTGATTTGAAGCTAAATCAAGTTTATCGCATGGATTTTGAGGCTAACTCGTTTGATCGTCTGCATTTGAAGCTATATCATTTATATCGCAAGTATTTGAAGCTAAATCATTTGTTAAGCATGGATTTGAAGGTAAACCTTCTACATCGCATTGATTTGAAGCTATATCATGTGTTTCGCATGGATTAGAAACTAACACGTATGTTTCGCCTGCATTTGAAGCTATATCATTCATATCGCAAGTATTTGAAGCTAAATCATTTGTTAAGCATGGATTTGAAGGTAAACCTTCTACATCGCATTGATTTGAAGCTAAATCATGGGTTTCGCATAGATACGAAGCTAACTCGTTTGTTTCGTCTGCATTTGAAGCTGTATCACTTATACCGCAAGTATCTGGAACTAAATCATTTGTTCCGCATGGATTGAAGCTAAGCCTTCTACTTCGCATTGATTTGAAGCTAAATCAAGTTTATCGCATGGATTTTGAAGCTAAATCGTTTGATCGTCTGCATTTGATGCCATATCACTTATATCCCAAGTGTTTGAAGCTAAATCATTTGTTAAGCATGGATTTGAAGGTAAACCTCCTACATCGCATTGATTTGAAGCTAATCATGAGTTTCGCATGGATTAGAAGCTAACACGTTTGTTTCGCCTGCATTTGAAGCTATATCATTTATATCACAAGTATTTGAAGCGGAATCATTTGTTAAGCATGGATTTGAAGGTAAACCTTCCACATCGCATTGATTTGAAGCTAAATCATGAGTTTCGCATGGATTAGAAGCCAACTCGTTTGTTTCGCCTGCATTTGAAGCTATATCATTTATATCGCAAGTATTTGAAGCTAAATCATTTGTGTTCCACGGATTTGAAGCTAATCGTTCTACTTCGCATTGATTTGAAGCTAAATCAAGTTTATCGCATGGATTTTGAAGCTAAATCGTTTGATCGTCTGCATTTGATGCCATATCACTTATATCCCAAGTGTTTGAAGCTAAATCATTTGTTAAGCATGGATTTGAAGGTAAACCTTCTACATCGCATTGATTTGAAGCTAAATCAAGTTTATCGCATAGATTTTGAGGCTTACTCGTTTGATCGTCTGCATTTCAAGCTATATCACTTATATCCGAACTGTTTGAAGCTAAATCATTTGTTAAGCATGGATTTGAAGGTAAACCTTCTACATCGCATTGATTTGAAGCAAAATCATGGGTTTCGCATAGATATGAAGCTAACTCGTTCGTATCGTCTGCATTTGAAGCTGTATCACTTATACCGCAAGTATCTGGACCTAAATCATTTGTTTCGCATGGATTGGAAGCTAAGCTTCTACTTCGCATTGATTTGAAGCTAAATCAAGTTTATCGCATGGATTTTGAAGCTAACTCGTTTGATCGTATGCATTTCAAGCTATATCACTTATATCCCAACTGTTTGAAGCTAAATCATTTGTGTTGCATGGATTTGAAGCTCATCCTTCTACTTCGCATTGATTTGAAGCTAAATCAAGTTTATCGCATGGATTTTGAAGCTAACTCGTTTGATCGTCTGCATTTGAAGCTATATCACTTATGTCCCAAGTGTTTGTAGCTAAATTATTTGTTAAGCATGGATTTGAAGGTAAACCTCCTACATCGCATTGATTTGAAGCTAAATCATTAGTTTCGCATGGATTAGAATCTAACACGTTTGTTTCGCCTGCATTTGAAGCTATATCACTTATGTCCCAAGTGTTTGAAGCTAAATTATTTGTTAAGCATGGATTTGAAGGTAAACCTCCTACATCGCATTGATTTGAAGCTAAATCATGAGTTTCGCATGGATTAGAATCTAACACGTTTGTTTCGCCTGCATTTGAAGCTATATCATTTATATCGCAAGTATTTGAAGCGAAATCATTTGTTAAGCATGGATTTGAAGGTAAACCTTCTACATCGCATTGATTTGAAGCTAAATCATGAGTTTCGCATGGATTAGAAGCTAACTCGTTTGTTTCGCCTGCATTTGAAGCTATATCATTTATATCGCAAGTATTTGAAGCTAAATCATTCGTGTTCCACGGATTTGAAGCTAATCCTTCTACTTCGCATTGATTTGAAGCTAAATCAAGTTTATCGCATGGATTTTGAAGCTAACTCGTTTGATCGTCTGCATTGATGCCATATCACTTATATCCCAAGTGTTTGAAGCTAAATCATTTGTTAAGCATGGATTTGAAGGTAAACCTTCTACATCGCATTGATTTGAAGCTAAATCATGAGTTTCGCATGGATTACAAGCTAACACGTTTGTTTCGCCAGCATTTGAAGCTATATCATTTATATCGCAAGTATTTGAAGCTAAATCATTTGTTAAGCATGGATTTGAAGGTAAACCTTCTACATCGCATTGATTTGAAGCTAAATCAAGTTTATCGCACGGATTTTGAAGCTAACTCGTTTGATCGTCTGCATTTGAAGCCATATCACTTATATCCCAAGTGTTTGAAGCTAAATCATTTTTTAAGCATGGATTTGAAGGTAAACCTTCTACATCGCATGATTTGAAACTAAATCATGTGTTTCGCATAGATATGAAGCTAACTCGTTTGTTTCGTCTGCATTTGAATCTGTATCATTTATACCGCAAGTATCTGAAACTAAATCATTTGTTTCGCATGTATTTGAAGCTAATCCTTCTACTTCGCATTGATTTGAAGCTAAATCAAGTTTATCGCATGGATTTTGAAGCTAACTCGTTTGATCGTCTTCATTTGAAGCTATATCACTTATATCCCAAGTGTTTGAAGCTAAATTAATTGTTAAGCATAGATTTGAAGGTAAACCTTCTACATCGCATTGATTTGAAGCTAAATCATGAGTTTCGCATGGATTAGAAGATAACTCGTTTGTTAGGCCTGCCTTTGGAGCTATATCATTTATATCGCAAGTATTTGAAGCTAAATCATTTGTGTTGCATGGATTTGAAGCTAATCCTTCTACTTCGCATTGATTTGAAGCTAAATCAAGTTTATCGCATGGATTTTGAAGCTAACTCGTTTGATCGTCTGCATTTGAAGCTATATCACTTATATCCCAAGTGTTTGAAGCTAAATTAATTGTTAAGCATGGATTTGAAGGTAAACCTTCTACATCGCATTGATTTGAAGCTAAATCATGAGTTTCGCATGGATTAGAAGATAACTCGTTTGTTAGGCCTGCCTTGGAGCTATATCATTTATATCGCAAGTATTTGAAGCTAAATCATTTGTGTTGCATGGATTTGAAGCTAATCCTTCTACTTCGCATTGATTTGAAGCTAAATCAAGTTTATCGCATGGATTTTGAAGCTAACTCGTTTGATCGTCTGCATTTGAAGCTATATCACTTATATCCCAAGTGTTTGAAGCTAAATTATTTGTTAAGCATGGATTTGAAGGTAAACCTTCTACATCGCATTGATTTGAAGCTAAATCATGAGTTTCGCATGGAATATAAGATAACTCGTTTGTTTCTCCTGCATTTGAAGCTATATCACTTATATCCCAAGTGTCTGAGCTAAATCACTTGTGTTGCATAGATTTGAAGCTAATCCTTCTACTTCGCATTGATTTGAAGCTAAATCAAGTTTATCGCATGGATTTTGAAGCTAACTCGTTTGATCGTCTTCATTTGAAGCTATATCACTTATATCCCAAGTGTTTGAAGCTAAATTAATTGTTAAGCATAGATTTGAAGGTAAACCTTCTACATCGCATTGATTTGAAGCTAAATCATGAGTTTCGCATGGATTAGAAGATAACTCGTTGTTAGGCCTGCCTTTGGAGCTATATCATTTATATCGCAAGTATTTGAAGCTAAATCATTTGTGTTGCATGGATTTGAAGCTAATCCTTCTACTTCGCATTGATTTGAAGCTAAATCAAGTTTATCGCATGGATTTTGAAGCTAACTCGTTTGATCGTCTGCATTTGAAGCTATATCACTTATATCCCAAGTGTTTGAAGCTAAATTAATTGTAAGCATGGATTTGAAGGTAAACCTTCTACATCGCATTGATTTGAAGCTAAATCATGAGTTTCGCATGGATTAGAAGATAACTCGTTTGTTAGGCCTGCCTTTGGAGCTATATCATTTATATCGCAAGTATTTGAAGCTAAATCATTTGTGTTGCATGGATTTGAAGCTAATCCTTCTACTTCGCATTGATTTGAAGCTAAATCAAGTTTATCGCATGGATTTTGAAGCTAACTCGTTTGATCGTCTGCATTTGAAGCTATATCACTTATATCCCAAGTGTTTGAAGCTAAATTATTTGTTAAGCATGGATTTGAAGGTAAACCTTCTACATCGCATTGATTTGAAGCTAAATCATGAGTTTCGCATAGATATGAAGCTAACTCGTTTGTTTCGTCTGCATTTGAATCTGTATCATTTATACCGCAAGTATCTGAAACTAAATCATTGTTTCGCATGTATTTGAAGCTAATCCTTCTACTTCGCATTGATTTGAAGCTAAATCAAGTTTATCGCATGGATTTTGAAGCTAACTCGTTTGATCGTCTTCATTTGAAGCTATATCACTTATATCCCAAGTGTTTGAAGCTAAATTAATTGTTAAGCATAGATTTGAAGGTAAACCTTCTACATCGCATTGATTTGAAGCTAAATCATGAGTTTCGCATGGATTAGAAGATAACTCGTTTGTTAGGCCTGCCTTTGGAGCTATATCATTTATATCGCAAGTATTTGAAGCTAAATCATTTGTGTTGCATGGATTTGAAGCTAATCCTTCTACTTCGCATTGATTTGAAGCTAAATCAAGTTTATCGCATGGATTTTGAAGCTAACTCGTTTGATCGTCTGCATTTGAAGCTATATCACTTATATCCCAAGTGTTTGAAGCTAAATTAATTGTTAAGCATGGATTTGAAGGTAAACCTTCTACATCGCATTGATTTGAAGCTAAATCATGAGTTTCGCATGGATTAGAAGATAACTCGTTTGTTAGGCCTGCCTTTGGAGCTATATCATTATATCGCAAGTATTTGAAGCTAAATCATTTGTGTTGCATGGATTTGAAGCTAATCCTTCTACTTCGCATTGATTTGAAGCTAAATCAAGTTTATCGCATGGATTTTGAAGCTAACTCGTTTGATCGTCTGCATTTGAAGCTATATCACTTATATCCCAGTGTTTGAAGCTAAATTATTTGTTAAGCATGGATTTGAAGGTAAACCTTCTACATCGCATTGATTTGAAGCTAAATCATGAGTTTCGCATGGAATATAAGATAACTCGTTTGTTTCTCCTGCATTTGAAGCTATATCACTTATATCCCAAGTGTCTGAAGCTAAATCACTTGTGTTGCATAGATTTGAAGCTAATCCTTCTACTTCGCATTGATTTGAAGCTAAATCAAGTTTATCGCATGGATTTTGAAGCTAACTCGTTTGATCGTCTTCATTTGAAGCTATATCACTTATATCCCAAGTGTTTGAAGCTAAATTAATTGTTAAGCATAGATTTGAAGGTAAACCTTCTACATCGCATTGATTTGAAGCTAAATCATGAGTTTCGCATGGATTAGAAGATAACTCGTTTGTTAGGCCTGCCTTTGGAGCTATATCATTATATCGCAAGTATTTGAAGCTAAATCATTGTGTTGCATGGATTTGAAGCTAATCC